>NC_143228.1:3939393-4242424 GCF_030267445.1 Bombyx mandarina | reverse complement strand
CAAATGTGAAACTGGAACATTGTTATTGTGTCGACAAAAGAAGATAACTTGGTTGACCTTGTTCTGTAGACAGATGTACTTACATTATTTTTTCCTTGCCGTTACCCTCATTATTGAGCCTCTTTATTCATAGGCTTAAAATTGCCTATCGTGAAAGGTTTCGATATCCACCCTGTCAAGAGAAAGATAACATTATGGGTGTATTATTAAGGTAAAGTATATTCCGAGATAATTTGATATCTTAGACTCAAGAATTAACCACGAAAACGTTTTTTTTATCATATTATTTATGTACCTACCTGCTTTGTTATTAATGATTGGATTTAAAAACCTACCTACCCTTTCGATTCCTAAGATTGTCAAGTAGCCCGTGGGTCGCGATTCCGATCCTGTAGTAGATTCATTCGCGAAGCAGCTACTCTTGAGTTGTTAGGTCTCCCTTGGGGGCGCTCGGGTAGCTGTTAGTAAATCCCGCCCCTTGTGGCTGAGCCCTTGCTCGCCCACCTGTCCTTGTGAAATTGGAAAGGTCTCAGGGCCACCAGTAAATGCTCAATCATAAAAAAAAGATTGTCAAGTGTTTGTTTTGTGACATATGGTGTAATTATTGTTGGTTTTGGTGTTTATGATGCGTAATCGCGATAAAATACCATAACTTTCGATAGGCTTAGATAAATATCATATGGATTATGGTGTCGATGCGAGGACAAAACATCCAAAAATAGCAATCAATATCAACCTTTATCTAAAAACAGATTAGAGATCTGAACCAGGCTACAGATTATGCAGATTACAGAACTTCCAAATAGTAGTTGATATTTTTAGGTACACGTATTGATGACTTGATTGATGACAGTACTTATTTCTATCACACTAAGTAATGATGATATATATTTATTGGATTTTTGTGATCACAAATCAGATGTTGAAATAGAATAATTCATTCATACGTCTAGAAAGCTTACGTTCTCCAATTTTGCTGGTGGTGTGACTTCTTATAAGTCTGCACGGATAGCTACCACCGCCCTGCTTGTTTCTGCCGTGAAGCAGTAATGCGTTTCGGTGTGAAGGGCGGGGCAGCCGTTGTACTGTTAAAAGTGAGACCTTACAACTGATTTCTTAAGGTGGGTGACGGCATTTACGTTGTTGATGTCTATGGGCACCGGAAACCACTTTGGGCCATGAGCTCGTCCGACCATCTAAGGAATAAAAAAAATGGTAGTTTTCCTGTGTGTGTAATAAGTACATGAAATTTTCCTTATTTTTACAAATAGTTATTATTATGGAATACATACATAATTTATACAAAAGAAGTTTACTACGATTTGATTCATTTGGTGCATATCTACCAAAAAAATAAATCAGTCATTCGTTCAATTGAAATTCGAACGGTTTGCGTTGTAAAATTTGGTCATTAAACTCTGCATTGTAATGCACAATGATGTCAATAAACATACATACATACAGACATATCAGTATCTAATAAAATCATAAAAAAAAAAAATCTCAATAACAACAACACAACTTATAAATAATTCATTAATTAGTAGAAAAATGATCGGTGTTCAAATTTTAAACCTCGTCTAGCCCTACTCCTATTTCTACTGACTACCCACTCATAAGCGCAATATAATATTATAGTATCCAAGGAGTTATAACATATAAATCAACGAGGAACACTGAAATAACGTAAACAAAAATGTGGGCGTGTAAGCCATTGGAACACGCACGGTACGTACGTTGTATTCCATTCAAAACATACCAATACCTACTTCGTTAGCGTCGCCTAATTAAACCATGATACACCTAATTTACTAATGGCCGAATAATTTCAATGTAAGCAAGGTTTCTGAACGTAAATAAAATCGGCCATGTGCGTGTCGCTGTCAGAGACGCCTGAATGATTTGAGTAATATTTAAATTATTATTGTTTAAATGAAATAACAAAAGCCACGCAAATGAGACTCGTTTTCGTTGTAAGAGATAAAGAAAAAAAAATGTGCCTGTTTTTTTATAATTGGCTCGGGACTATTGCAACTCTGCAATTTTTATTGGATAATCTTCGTTTCGATAAGACGATTACTAAGAATTATTTTTCTTATAGGACTTGATTATTTTATTGAATACCTTATGGTTAAGATGCTGAAATCAATGGCTAAAAGAGTCAAAATGGAAGTATTTTTAATGAAAAAATATAAGAGAGCAGAATGATTTTAATGCCCATTTTTCGCGATGAACTCATTTGTAAATATTACATAAGGTACAATCCAAATTTATTACACTATTCATAGCGATGTTTAGAATATTATATAATATAATTTTAGAAAATAATCCTTATTGTTTTTAAAAACGACGAGTGTTTTGTGATAATTTTACAGTCATTTAACACAATATTTTTAAATTAAAGTATGGCGTAAACTAAAATATTTATGTTACAATAATAAACTGTCTTTATACTATGGATTAAAGGTATTTTGATTTCCAACCATTGTTTTCCTTTTCAGTGCCTATGTTAATAATGGTTTTGCTCATAACGCAAAAATAAAATGTTGGATTTAGAGTTTTTTTTTAAATGGTTCATAACCTTTTTAAATATGTACTAGAAAATATCCTACATCTCAAAAGCATGTTCAAAACGATCGTCACCAAAAGCTTTTTTACTCTGTCGCATAAAGCCTCTTTGAAATTCTTCTTTATTTTTTTTATCACTCTTCTTCTGCTGTCGATGAGCAGGCGACTCCACGATTCATCGGGTGGTAACGGATTATCCGAGCCCATAGACATGATGGTCTGGATGCCGCTATCCACCATAATTTGAGGTTGAGGCTTCAACTGCATTTAAGCATGATTCTTTTACGTCAGAAATAGCCGGACTCTGCCCATATAACGCTACAGTACCCAGTTAAGCTGAAAATACACGATAGTATATACGGCTTTTGAAGAACGTCTCACCGAAAATGGACTCAAATAAAAACTCATTAAGAACTAATTAATCTCGTAATTTATATACATCACAGTGCAGTGGATAATCCAATAGAGGTTCTTTGAAAATTCTTTCCGAGTAGTAACAACATACTTTTAGTTAAAGTCGGTTAAAGATAAACGGAAGTGCATATATAGTTTGTTGGCATTATGCTACCGAACCCTAAAACCTTTTTTTTAGGACCGCAAAATATATTAGCAGGATTTGCAAATGAAACTGTTAAAATTCATGTCACACAATTAATCTTTGATTCGCTTAAGGTAGATAAGGAGAATAGTGTAATATCTAAGGTTGTTAGTATTCATAGCGGAGTGGCAATTATCGTTAGCGTGAGATTTTTGTTTTTTGAGAGCCACTGGAGTCTAAATATTTTTTTTTTTTATTGCTTAGCTGTGTGGACGAGCTCACAGCCCACCTGATGCTAAGTGGTTACTGGAGCCCATAGACATCTACAACGTAAATGCGCCACACACCTTGAGATATGGTTCTAAGGTTTCAGTATAGTCACAACGGCTGCCCCACCCTTCAAACCGAAACGCATTACTGCTTCACGGCAGAAATAGGCGGGGCGGTGGTACCTACCCGTGCGGACTCACAAGAAGTCCTACCACCAGTAAAAATTATTTTGAATTGTTTCCAAGTGTTTTAAAAGTTGTAGTTTAGACAATTGAAATAAAAAGCTTCGAATTTGCAAATATTCGATTTTGAATTTTAGAAATCAAAGGTTCGTTTTATATTTGTAAAACTAAACTAAAGTAAAAACTAATTACACAACGCACGTATATACATTAGTGATATACCTAGATATACCTAGTCAGGTCATAAGTATTGTCACACAGTAAAAACTTTTCTTTTAGAATGCTGGCCACAAAAAAGTTTATTGAATTCGAATTTCGAATTGTTCATGAAAATAAAAATGTATACTTTTAGAATTTTACTCATTTTTAAATATGGAGTGGACGCTTAAAGAAGACCGTGTTGCAGTTATTGCGTTGCATCGTTGCGGTTACGCGCCAATTCAAATTTTTAACATACTGAAAAATTTGAATATAACCAAAAGATTCGTTTATCGTACCATCAAACGATACAATGAAGACTCTAGTGTAGATGACAGGTCAAGAAGTGGTCGCCCTCAGTCTAGGACTCCAGCAGTGATAAAAGCTGTGAAGGCGCGAATTCAAATAAATCCCAAACGTAAGCAGAAACTGTTGGCCCTTCAGATGGGGTTAAGCAGAACCACGGTGAAAAGGGTGTTAAATGAAGACTTAGGGCTTCGGGCATATCGAAGAAAAACAGGACATCGTTTGAATGCTCGTCTAATGGATCTGAGACTGAAGAGATACCGCGCTTTGTTGAAGCGGTACGCGGGATAAAAATATCGGGAAATTCTTTTTTCGGATGAAAAAATTTTTACCGTAGAAGAGAGCTACAACAAACAAAATGATAAGGTGTACGCACACAGTAGTGAAGAAGCGAGCAACCGTATTCCGCGTGTCCAACGAGGTCATTTTCCATCCTCGCTCATGGTATGGTTGGGAGTTTCTTATTGGGGCTTAACAGAGGTACATTTTTGTGAGAAAGGTGTAAAAACGAATGCAGTTGTGTATCAAAATACAGTCCTGACGAACCTTGTGGAACCTGTTTCTCATACCATGTTCAATAACAGGCACTGGGTATTCCAACAAGATTCGGCGCCAGCTCATAGAGCGAAGAGCACACAAGACTGGCTGGCGGCGCGTGAAATCGACTTCATCCGGCACGAAGACTGGCCCTCCTCCAGTCCAGATTAGAATCCGTTAGATTACAAGATATGGCAACACTTGGAGGAAAAGGCGTGCTCAAAGCCTCATCCCAATTTGGAGTCACTCAAGACATACTTGATTAAGGCAGCCGCCGATATTGACATGGACCTCGTTCGTGCTGCGATAGACGACTGGCCGCGCAGATTGAAGGCCTATATTCAAAATCACGGAGGTCATTTTGAATAAACTTTAGTATCATAAGAATCTATGTTTTGTTAAGTTCATTTTGGTATATGAATAGTTACATAATGAATAAACTTGTTTCAATTATTTTACATTAAACATGTGACAGAATTTATGACCTGACTAGGTACATTAGTGAAACACGGTCAATCACCGATGTGACTATATCTAACTGTAGGAAAACATTGATTTCTTGAAATTGCTCGCGTGTTACGTTTATCCGGAGTTCCCGGATAATATCGGTTCCGAGTTTCATCACAATGGGATGAATGATTTGGGAACAAATTGAGGCCAAACACATGTAACCGACTTCATTATGTAAATAAAAAGATAAATAATTAATCATATGTTTTTGGTATCACTGATATTTATAATAAAGTATCATTCTTTCAATTTAGGAATCATGGTGTCGACGATGGCGACCTCCTCGCCGGACTTTCTTCACGAGCGTATGCACACATGGGTCAAAGAATGCGCCCACCAAAGTCGAACCAGTGCTATCTGAAGGTAAGAATAAGTTCGTGTAAAAATCATACCTTGAGAGTTCCACATTTCGAAAATGAGCCTAAATACGAATCTTCATGTATTATGCGTGTGTGAGTGTGTATATATATACATGCATGCCGTATGTGTCTCACAAAAACCGGTCATCGTTCTCGTCGAACACGTCGCTTGCGACGAAGGGTTCGTCGAGTAAATTAACTCACAGACACAGCCCACTGAGTTCCTCGCCGGATCTTCTCAGTAGGTCGCGTTTCCGATCCGTTGGTAGGTTCTGCGAAGCACGGCTCTTGCTAGGGTTCGGGATAGCAACGTCGTCAGGCTTGAGCCCCGTGAACTCACCTACTAGCTCGGCGAATCTAGAATAACCCCTCGAGGTTACTAGAATAGGTAGGAAAAATAAAAATGTGTCTCACAGTATAACAGTTGTAATTTACAGTAACTACTCACTCTTGACTCTTTGGAGGTGAAATCGTATTCTGCAATATCGTTGGATTTCCTTACATTCATGCACTTTTACAAAACTAGAGGCTGTGTATCCTTATTATATGTTTACATCGAAAAACGAACACTTAATTAGTAGAAAAAAGATCAAACCTAATTTTCACTTTCTAGTGATGTCAGGAATTAAAATGTTAGCCGCCGCTAAAATTTTCGAAAGGATTAAAAAATATGACAAAAATGGATTATTGGAAGGACACGTAGATCACTTATCGAACTAAAAAAAGTTTAGACACCATATTTATATTGGCTTATAATGTGTACGTATTTATTAAGATGATCCAAAACATAATTTATTTATTTTTTAACTCAAATAATGGTGAAATACAGTATTACAAACAGAATTTATAACATAGTGATTACATTACATACTGAGATGAATGCACATACACACAGAATACACAACATAAACCTACAGCCCATAAAAATAACACTCAAATTAAAATTAAATATTTATACTAAATAATTTAATATCAATATATATTTGAAACACTAGAACACAAAATTTAAACATACGGTAAATTGCGCATTTAAATTCAAAGGAATTTGTTTTTAATTAAAAAGACGATCTGCGATCACAAGCAATTTAACCATTCGACATTTCATTTATTTAACGAAAACACGGAAATCCATTATGGTTAAAAAAACTATCTCGCGTACATTTTCCACGTAAGTAAGGGTCGTGTTTTATCTGCAAGTATAAGTTTATATTAATTATATTATATATACCAATTTATTTTCAGAATTTCCATTTTTGCTACAAAACCTTACTTCTTACTAAATAACATGATTCTTATATAATAAATGTCCTATTTATATGGGGTTTATGAGTGACAAAATATGATTATTTCTTTTGATTGCGTTGACTGAGATGCTTATTCTTAAGCTTCAGTCATAATATTCTTATTATAACTTCCTTCCACCGTATTTGGTACAATAGGCGTTAATGAGCAAAACAGTTTCACAGTGTTTGATACACAGACAGACAAAAAAACAGAGTGATCCTTTATGGATACCGTTTTTTTTCTTCTTTTGAGAACCGAAAACCTAAAAAGCAAACACATTAAGATAAACTGAATTACTTTATTATTGAAATATTACACAGATTTTAAGACCATCACCAGTTAATCTATATTTTGAAATATGTGAGTAGTTCTTACGTTGTAGCTATCAACTAATAAACATAAACAGACAAGCTAACATTTACGGAGCTATTTACCTAGTTATAGTAATAATTTAATAACTTTTCAATTCAAACAGATCAAGATTTGCGCAGCGCGAAAGCTTAAGCTTAAATTATTAAAACATTATTTTAACGACTTATTACTATTTAAACTATCGTAACACGTTTCTAAAACTTCGAATTCTTCAAAAACCATTTCTCCAAATTTAGTGGTTTTTCCTTTGTTCTTGTCTGAATTTTCGTTAACATAGTAATATTTTTTCTCGAAACTCTGTGGGTCCAATGATGTATCTGATGTCGATGTTTTGCAACTACCCACACTTTCGGTGTCTCTTTCACTTGATTCTTCTTTTTTGCTGAAGTTGACGATAACGGGTGCATCTTGAGAGAAATTATTTTCATTTTTCTTTGTATTCGTTGCATCATAAGGTTTAAATTCTTGTTTCTTTTTCGGAATTACTTTTGTTACTTCATTATTCTTATTGTCTACGGCAGAATTTGTCGTAGTTCTGCTGTAACTCTCTATCCTACATATTTTATTTTTTACCGAGTTCTCATTGTCACATACTAAGGGAGGATCTTCTTTAGAAAGTTGTTTTCTATATTTTAGTCTTGGGTCCTTGCATTCGTCAGTCCCTGTTAATTCAAGACGGCTACTACAACTATTCGACTTCACAAGCTTAAACTTGAATCCAGGAAATGAATCTGCTTTTTTATTTCTCTCCTCACTTAAATCTTCTAACGACGATTTAGATTTTTGTTTCTCTGTCACAACTTGAGTGTGTTTGTTTGCAACCAGACATGAACATGTGTCACCACGACATTTTGTCTGACATGAAAAGCAGTCTCGGTTACAGTTCTTCTGTAAACTCTTAATTTCATCCATGATTGCCTTCGTCATAGGACTCACACTCGTTTTCGAATTCATAACTTTACCACCATAATATGTTACCGATGTACCACATTCTCGTATTTTCTTTAATATGTCTGGACTCACGTACTGACTTTCGCAGCAAAAATCTTGGCTCATCGAATCACAAAGATATTCATCACTTGAACTATAAACATTGTCTTTTAATTGCTTTTGTGGAAATGGACTGTGTCCATCTGTTTCATATTCGTTGTTAGAACTTAGATCTCCACTGGAAACTCCACTCGAAAGACTAGCATTATCCCATTTTTTACCACCATAGTTCGTATCTATTGTAAGTTGTCTGATCACTTTCTTTCTACCGCTATTTTTGTTATTTCCCTGCACATCTTCGCATAGATTTCTATAGGATGTTGCTCGTCTAGTTAGGCCAATTTCATCAACAAGTGGTGGGTCATGAGCCATCGGTGTTTTCATTTTTAAAGTGTCCTCGAACAAATTCCTCACCTTTTTCACAGTATCAGGATTAGGTAGTTCTTCTTCTATAATTTCTTTATTTACTCTGATGGGGTGATAGAAGAAATGTCTTCTTATGGCGTTTTTGGCTTTATCTGTTTGTGAAATGTTGTCTTCATTTCTCTTCAATAGAGTCGGAGGAATTTTACGCGTATCAGTGGCTTTTCTAGGAGCCGGTTCTATTTTTGTCCGCACTGGTTCAATTATAACAATATTATTGTTGACCAATAATTCTTGAAAACTGTAATCCTGAAGATATTGTAGTAGACCATCAAATTGAGCTTCTTTACGGTAATTCGCAATCATACTATTTTTAAATAATTCCGATTTCATTACTTTATAACGAACATGGTCGAAATCATCGCATTCTTTATCAAAACCCTTTGGTTTGATAAGGGTAGCTTGTGTTTTTTGATTTTGATTATCGTCACTGCTTAGTTCTACTATTTCAATTTCAGGCGTGTCTCTGTTTGAGTCTGTTTCGGAAATATTTGATGTAGTTTTTGGTTTCTCATAAATATTTGCATCAAATTCCTTCACAATTTTTTCTACAGGGGTTTCCTCTATTTCTGAATCGCTTTTTACTTTTTCAGTTTCTTCTTTCCATAGTTGTAATTTCGTTTGACTGATTTTTCGTATACTGTCAACAATTTTAACACTTTCCAAAGATTTTATTATACTTCCCACTGATAAATCCGAAATAAATTTTTCCTTTTCTATTTCTCGACCTGTCTGAGAGTCTGTTGCGCTGGTACGATTCAAATGATCTTCGATGACTTTGTCTTGTTCACTGATTTCCTTTAATTCTATAAGCTTAGACCAATAATTTTTAACGGAATTAATCTTTTCTTGATATTCTATATCAGTTTTTATAGCGTCGCTTAGCTTAACGTCGCTTTCATTTTTACTGTCTTTATAGTCTTTGTACTGTGGGTTGGTATCCATCTTGATATCACTAGATGTAGCGATTGTATCAGCGATTTTGTTCAAATTTGTCACTTTTTGCATCTTATTTCTGGAATCTACTACTTGGAGAACTTGCGGTCTCGTCATAGTTATTTGTTTTTCTTTTCTTTTTTCTTTATTTAAAGCGTTTACTAACAATTCTTCCTTTTTTTGAGTATCCTTTATTATTAGTTTAGGAGGTGGTTTATCGAATCTTTGCTGAACAAAAGCTAACTTTTCACAGGTTTCTTTTTTAAATGTTGGTATGGTAGTTTTGACAACTTTGTTAAGTTTAATAGTTACGAAAGGGTCCTTGGATGTTCGAAGGCTAGATGTATCGATAAATTTCTCGTCACCTGTATGTTGAATTTTGTCAAAATTTTCAGATTGTTTCTCGTTGTTTGTTTCTAGCTCTTTTATAGAATGCGATAAAGTTTCTAAAGAATTTTGTTGAATTACTCGATCGATCGGTATCGATTGTTTATTATTATTGTTCAGGTCGTTTTTTACAGGCGGATCGATAACGATTGTTTGATGACCACTAAGTGGTAACAAAGCTATATTAGAGGCCGCTGAGGTCTTGAACGATTGCACGCGAGACAGCAGCGATTGATTAATTAAATCTTCAGTTGAAGGTTTTAAGAGTTCAGTGGTGAATTGTTTGTTCAAAGATTTTTCCACTGTTAGAGGACTAGGTATACGAATTGCTTCTTCTGGTGAAGGATCGCGCTGTCGAAGTGAATAATGTTTTTTGATGTTTGTTTTCTTTTTCTTGCCTTGAGACGACACGTTTATATTGTCATTCGATAGAGATTTTATTATGTTTACATCTGTTTTGTAATCAGAGTAAGTGTTTATTCTCAAACTTTCTGATTTTGTAATTAGTTTATTGTTCCTAATAGTACCTTCAATTTCATTTATTTCCCTTTCGTTTTGATGATTTTCAGCACGAAAATAATTTAAATCTTTTTCATCACCGTTAGAACTCTCAATTGTTCTGATTGATTTTAGGTCGTCTTCGAGTTTTGTAAAAGTTTCTATCAATGGTGGCTCGGAAAATCCAGGTAAATATATGCAATTACTAGTTTGTATTTTAGTTGTAGGGGGATTTTTAAATGATTTATTTAGTTGACCGTAATTTTCCGTAGTTTTCGATGATAATATTTCTTGAAAGTGGGTTTGCGCTACTTCATAAGTATTCTCGCAGGGTATGTCGTCCGGATCTTCTTCCCTTAATTGAGCATCAATTCTTTCTGATTTCCTTAAACACTTACTAATGTTGATGTCAGGTAATGAATAATATTGATTTTCTATCAAAGTAGTCACAAAAGGTTCTGTTGTGATATTTTTTGCTGTACAATGGCTCTTCGTAGAGTAAGTATCACCTTCGATGTATGTGCTGCTTACGTAAACTTCGTCGTTTTGTTTTGTAAGGATTTCGTTGAATAGGTTTTTGTTTTTATTTAAAAACGAATCTCTGTGGATGTCCGCAAAGGTTTTTTTCTTACTTATTGTTGTGTATATTGGATCATTGGTATTGTTAGTTTCAGAATTGAAAGCTTGTGATGCGACTGAAACGTTTTCGTTGAATTGCGAATCACAAAATTCGTCAATCTTCTCAGCCAAAGAATTGGCTAAATATTCTAATTTATGGGATTTATCTGATGAAGCTATAGAAATTGAAATGTACGACGTTACACTATCAGGAAGACTAGAAACAGTTCCGTCGTTTTCAGAAACTATAGATTGTACGTCATTTTCGGATTTTACTGTATGTAATCCTGCAGTTCCTTCGGGTACTACTAGAATTTTTGTGTCGTTCCTCTGGCTGCTTTGCGCCGAAAAAATATCGTAAGTGTCAGCTTTAGTCACGTTTGGAAATTCGTCGTTTTTATCTTTTTCGCTGCGTGTAAGACTGTCGTTAGTATAAGATTTTGGAGTGTTAATTTCTGATCGGTTTTTGTCTTCGTTATCACTGCAATGTTCGTCTGTGGTTACATAGAGTTCTTTACTTGGATTCGGTGATACAAGAGATCTTTCGGTTTCAGGTGAGCTATCTTTGTAATTTTGCCTATGTGCTTCAAAATTGTAGTGTTTCCTGACGTAATTTGAATCTAAACTATCAATTTCACTAGGGTGACGCGAATTGCTTAGACTCTCTTGTGATTTAGTTGTAACTTTAGATTCTTCATTTAAATTCGGCCAGCTCCCGCTAACCGATTGAGACCGATGGCTGTCGTTACGAGAGACGGCGTCTTCTTTTTCAGTTGTAAAATCTTTTTGTTCGGGACTTTTTCTTTGTGCATTTATATCGCCAAAACAAGAAGCGGTACTGTCAATGTAGATACTTTCGAGAACTTCTTCTTTTGTTTGGTATTTAGCACGACCGATCAACCTGAAATTAGTGAAAGAATCGTAATTAAGCGTCACTATGGCAATGCCTTTAATTTGTTAGAGACGAGGCACATTTCTCAAAAATTAGGCGGGCACCTAAGGTGTTGGATTCATAATACGAACTTTTGGAAAAATATATAATATTGTTAAAAATAAATATTATAGATAAATAATGTCTCCAACGGAAATAATTTGGGATGAACATCAAAATAAAAATCCTTTCTTATCGTAAATCAAGGCCATTGCTCAATATGTAAAAGATAAAACTCACCTGTCTTTGAAGCAGGGCTTTTCAAATAAACGGGCGCGAGGAATGAGTTGTGACCTCTTACTTTTGCCGTGATTTTGGATTTGAAGGTCGGTGAAGGTTTCTTCTCTGATCACAGCTAAACTTCGACTGCGTCTTAAATTCGATCCTTCCGGTTCTTTATGCTTGCACAGTCTTCCGTAACTATTACAGAATTCGGAATCAGAATTAGCAAACCTTTTTTGCAAGAGCTCTTCGGCTGCCTTTGATCTTGTTAGATGCTGATAAAATTCGTCCTGTGGCAACTGTAAAGGAAGCTTGTAGTATTCAGCAAGCTTACTTTGATACTTTTCGCTCTTTGTTTTGGTATTGCTTTCTTCTTTTTCTTTGCCCTTTGAGAGTTTTCTTTTTTTGGGGCGTGCCTCTTGACTCTTCTTTGAGTCCAAAGAATTACGCGGCTTATCAAACTCTAATGTTTCAGCAGGGTTTTCAAAATATTGTATGTCACCAACGGTGTTCGCCGCGGTCTTGTGCTCGTCCTGACTCGATTTCCTTTCGACAAGTTCTCGAAGACGGCTTCTTGTGGAGCTGGAGTTAGATGTAACGCTTTCCGGCCGTTTGTTTGATTCTACAGATCGTCTGAATAGGCTTGTCTTGATCGATCCGAAGTCGCCTTCGTCTTGACAAGAAGCCGTTGAGTAATTCTGCGCTCTTATACGGTCAACGTGATTCTGGCTAGAATACGACGCGACCGAGTCCACCGAGTGCCTGTAACGTAAGATGGTTCAGATTAGATTAAGACTGCTAGATAATGATGTTTGCATTAGATAAGTTGTTTTTGGTGTGCCGGATTTGACTCATCAGCTGAGAGTACACACACACACCTATAAATATGAAGTATTTATGTAAATATTTGCTTATTATGGTCTGTATTAAATCTTAAAGAGTAAATTTCTCTATAATCACCCGAGGCCCAGTAACTGTGGATGGTTTATGTTACCATAATTAATGGGAAATACTTATTTTTAGTAGATCTTTTATTATTGGAAGGAAGTTCCTTACGGCAGGCTTGGAGGGGATAGGGATTTTGCTGCGCGACCGAACTGAAAAAAATGTGATAGTAAAACCGTAAGAAAAAATCCGTGGAAAAAAGTGCGTGGAATAAAACCGTTAAATGAGACGTGCGCAGGCGCGACAGTCGTATACACAAGCGAGTAGTGTATAATACCTTTCTCTTTCTCCCTCTTTCGTTTCGTTCTCTCATCCCTTCTCTCTCTATTTTATAATTATTTCTATTTCTATGTAATTTTATGTTGTCAAACAAAAATAAAGAGACATATTTTGTTATTTTAATTGATAATTTTAATTACGATTTTATTTTTATTTTACGTAATTTATTATTTCCTAAAATACTGAATTTCCTAAATACTTTCCTGTACTTAAATAAAAACTAATCAGCAAAATTTAAGAGAAAAATCAAGAAAACCATCATAAAATTGAGCACGATTTTTTTTTGCAAATTGTGTCGATTCTACATTAGCCGAAGGAACTTCGTTCCTACCTGGTGTCCCACGACACCACATAATTAGTTTTTTTTTTTTTAACGGCTTAATTGTGGTAGTTGTGTATAATATTGAAACAATATTTCGATCAACATTAAAATTGGTCAAATATGTACATTTCTTGTAGAGAAACGATTCATATATTCAATTCGGATACAACTGTTAACAATACTTTCTGTTTTAATATATACGATATTAAAATCTATATGTATAAAGATGAATCCCTATTTCCCTTGGTCATGGCATCATGCGTGAAAGACTGGACCGATTTCGATAATTCTTTGTTTGTTATGTTTGTTATTATCAGGAGAAGGTTCTTGTAGGTAGGTTTTTATGAAAGAAAAAATTAAGGAAATTGCGCGAAAAATTAAGAATACTTAACCACAATATTAAATTTTCTAACGTAACCTTACGACGCTAGACCATAACATTGATAGAATACTTGCTTCAAATATCGTCAAAGAGAATGCTTCGGTTGGAGTTATATATTGATAAAATGCATAAGAGGATGTAAAAAATCTGTATTTAACAGTTCACAGCATATCGATGCTATTCGATCAATGAACGTTGTATGCCAATATTGCAAGGCGTTTAAAGAATTTGAAGTCGATGAAAGATTTTGAAGTCGTCGTGGCCTAAAGGATAAGACGTCCGGTGCATTCGTGTTGAGCGATGCACCAGTGTTCGAATCTCAGGCGAGTACCAATTTTTCTAATGAAATATGTACTCAAAAAATGTTCACGATTGACTTCCACGGTGAAGGAATAACATCGTGTAATAAAAATCAAACCCGCAAAATTATAATTTGCGTAATTACTGGACCTCTTGTGAGCCCGCGCGGATAGGTACCACCGCCCTGCCTATTTCTGCCGTGAAGCAGTAATAATGCGTTTCGGTTTGAAGGGCGGGGCAGCCGTTGTAACTATACTGAGACCTTGGAACTTATATCTCAAGGTGGGTGGCGGATTTACGTTGTAGATGTCTATGGGCTCCGGTAACCACTTTTAACATCTGGTGGGCTGTGAGCTCGTCCAACCACCTAAGCAATAAATAAATAAAAATCATTAAAAATGAAGCTCCTGGATTGTGTTGCGCGAGCGGTCAAGTCAATTTGACGCAATTGGCACCGTCACCAGAGCCACTACATTCATTGGTTACCGGAAATGGGCCAGATTCTAAACATTTTTTTGACTCAAAACGAGCAATACACAACACGAGCAAATTACTTTCAAATGTTCAAAATCATTTGGAGCAACAGGAGTTATCCAAGAAAATTTTATGTCAACTTTCAAGGTAAAACAGTGAACTTTTACCAACACATGTCTGATGGAAAATACGTTGACAGGCTTCAATTGACATGGTGTGTCAATTAAAAGGGCGTAAAGTACTTTTGTTGCTCTATGCATTGCCAGAAGCAACCAGAAGTGAGTATGTTTAAAAAAGTTGATAGTGGAATTAGCTGTCCTCACGAAAGTATTTTGAGAGTCACGTTGTAAAGCCTCATGGTCGTACTACAAACGGTTCGCTATTGAATATTCTATATTTCAGTTCAGATTTGTACATATAAAGGAAAGGTCAATAAAATCAATAATAAATTATGGTCCCCGAAGCGAACCGAGGTTGGGTCGCTAGTAAACTAGTAAGTATACAAAGCGAGTAAAGAAAGGAGAGCCAAGACGAGAATATAAAACAGCGGTCTTTTTTATAATCTTTTGTTCGTCTGGCTGTTCGCTTGTTGCCCCGTGTACACGCTGCTTTTCATGTAATGTTCATAAGTTTCATTCAAATCGGATTTCGCAAAATACTGTCGTAACTTCAATAATTATAGAGTTCAATGTTATATATACTTGTATTATTTTAAAAGTTGCATAGTAAATAATAATCATATTAATACGAAAGTAAGTCTTTCTGTCTGTTTTCACGCCTAAACTACAAAATCGACATTTTACGAAATTCTATATGGAAATTGGTTGAAACTTGAGAGATAATATTATGAATAAATAATTGGACATAATCACATGTGTGATTATACATGGCCTAATATTAGGATTCCCTCAGGAAATATTTTTATAGAATAATGGAGGGTAGTTTTACAATATTCAAATCTGAATAATACCTTCGTCGTTCATACAAACGAAAATTGTTAAGTATTAGAATACGTATGAAATGAAACGTAACTAATTCCTGATCAGGGCATCAGGGAACCAGAGATGTTCAGAGATACTTATATTATATGTTCAAATATAAACAAATATATAAATTAAACACTCAGAGACAGACTTGTTCTATACACGAAACATTCTTAAGGGATTCGAACTCACAACCTTCGCGGCCCAGCATCTGCTGCTGTGCCATCGAGACAGTCATTAGCTACATTTTATCCCACTGCTGAGCAAGAGTCTCCCACCCACGCCAAATAAAAACGAAAAGATAGTTGTTTAATAATCTAAAAGTAATCTAAATATATATATTTTTATTACATCAAAAGTTTATGAACCGTACTGATTATCAAAACGTAGGGGGCGAACAATATTGGCTTCCTGCCAGCAATTGGCGTTGACAACGACCTCGCATATACCTTAAGCGATTATTCTAAAGCAGTATAACGTAGTAGTTGTTTAGATTATTTTTGGGCAGGTGCATCTGAAATATTTAACATTACGGAGGATCGTAGGTTTCACACTGAACAACTTTGCATGTCTATTTTATTTAAAAATTATAGGTAAACATTACATCATAATTACTTCAATGAGTAATGTGCGATACCGTTACATTTTGATAAACATATATTTAAAATATAGTTTGTAGGTAATATAAACTATTTCCTTAAAACGGCTATATTAATATGAGTGCCATATTGATCGTAACTAAATAACTATTAGATATAATTTATACAGTCAAAAGTTCTGAACGTATTCTCGTTCATACGTAATTTTTGCGAAGGATTTAACGGTCGACTACCGAGACATTTTAACGAGTTCTAAAGCGCACGACATCTGCAGATTTTATTTGAGAGTTTGCCAAAACGGATATACGAGAAAGACCTGTAATCTAGTTTTGTATTGGACGTATATACGTTGAAGATCCTAGCGACGTTAAAGTTCAATGGTAAAATGAGCATAAATTCAAATTCAGAATCGGTTTAATGTTAACTTATCTACCGCTGCGTGACCGATACGATTTTTAAACTCAAAAGAACTTTGTACTATCGCATTCAACAATTCACACGACGAAGAAGACTCGTCAATTGGGCGGTAATTCAAGACGAAATTAGGAGCGGCCGACATCTTTTAAGTGGCGAAAGAAGTTTCGCGACCTTTGTTTTTTTTTAAATATTTTATATCCTAAAATAACAAGAACCGTAAAATGCGCGACGTGACGATAGATGAAAGCTGAAACTGAATTAATATTATAAAAGTCTGTGTTCAGAAATTTGCAGATTTAGTCAGAAAATAGATCACTTTTAAAATTAGAGTTATTTCGGTTAATCAACTAATTTATGGAAGCCACTGTTATAATTAAATTTATCAATAAAAATATCTACATAAGAATGTTAGCTCGTATATATTATCAGACATCTATTTCACTGTCATTGATTTGTGAATCTACCTAATTCTTTGTCTACAATCGATGGCGTCGTCAATGGTTTCTATTACCCCGGCGAGTGCGATAAATTCTATTAATATTTAAAACCTTGGCACTGCGGAGACATCGCCCTATAACGCGGGAATTCGATTGTGATTTGTAGATATTCACACAAGCGTAAGGTCCGATATTCAAGACGTCAAATTTTCAAATTGAATTGGCTCTTGTGTGTTAAAGACCTCTACCGGAACATTTTCAGAGAAATATTTCTTGAAATAATTGTTCTAAAAATTAAAGTTTTTCGAGGTCGAGACATTAGGAAAATACATAAATATTCAATATAACTTCATACTAGATGGCACAATTACGTTGCAACAATACTTAAATTAAAATATATTTTTTTAATATTTATGTTTACAGCCTTCATAAGTTGATAATGTCCAATAGGTATATCTGTATGCCATAATCATGTAGGACCACTAAGACATATGGATATACGAAATGGGCAAGGTAGATATAATTACGAAATAAATAAATAAATAAAGGAGAAAGTATAAGCAATATGTATATTAATAATGAATCCTCCCCTTGAGTTTCTCGCCGGATCTACTCAGTGGGTCGCATTTCCGATCGGGTGGTAGATTCTGCGAAGCACGGCTCTTGGTAGAGTCAGTGTTGGCGACACTCCGGTTTGAGCTCCGTAAGCTCACCTACTAGCATGGTGAATCTAGAATAACCCTTTAAAGTTACTAGAATACGTAGGAAAAAAAATGAATCCTGACTTATGAACTATATTAGGTATGCATAACAGTCCACAGTCTATGCCTATCGTATGTGTAAGCCTAACCTATCTATCGAGTAATACAAGACGCTTGTGTATCATTGAGTATAAATGTCTCTGAAACACTACAAATTGTTTTAAATTGAAATGTTTACGTTCCGAGGTGAATGTATAACGGTGACCTAAAATACTTTTTCTTCGCTCGTCTTAATATATTATCTTATTCCCGGCACGAACCTGTAGGACTGTACTAATGTACTCTTGTATTCAAGACAGTGGTTACATTATTTTTAGTCGACGGATACGAGCGCCAAATGTGATTGCACTAAACAACTGGATACCGGAGATATTCTACAGTGAACACAATAAATCATTGTAAATTTGAAAATATTTTTTTAGAAATGGAATGTATAGTTAATTTCAAGCCAAATAAACAAGTGACAGCTGAGTTAAGACGTAACCATATAAATAGAGACGCAGATATGGACTACGATACTTATTACGTGAATTTATCAAACGAGTATTCATCCGGAATACGTATACTAACCGTAATAGCTTACGTTTATAGGCATTAAAATGACCGTTACGATGCTCTAGAGCTAATTCAATGGAAGCCAATTCAATGTCAAGGTTAGATAATGTCTTTGTAATGTGGAACACTGCATTGTTAAACGGCAATCTATTTTTTTAATTAAAATATTATTATTATAGCTATTGGTACCTTAAGCTTAAGGTATTAATAACCTGTCGGTGCTTTGCTAACTCAAAACCTTCAGGCTCATTTTATTCACTTACACATACGTGCTTATGTGACTGAGTATATTTCGTTGCAAGTAGGAGCCTACGTTAAATGTCTGTTCTGATGAAAAGGTGTGGTAATTAAATTTGTGATTCAAAAGCAACAACGGAAATTAATATTAAAATTATTATGTAAATAAATTTGACAAAGCCTTAAGCCAAACATACTGACTCTCTCTCTCATTAACTTTAAAAACATAAAGAAACGCACACAGAACTTTTCTAAACCGATGTCAAACATTATTTTGGGAAGTTGGACGCATAAAAGTCGAGGATTAGAATAAACAAGTATGCGATTTATAGCTAGGTTGAAAATTGGTTGGTTTGTCGACGTCTTCTTTGATGTAACGATTTGAAGTCTTTATGATAATAAAATTACAAGCGCAGACGACGTTTTGTTTAATACATCGAAGCTCAATAAGTCAATAGTGGCGGACGCATTTTTATGTTTAAAATGGAAATTATGTGTTTAAGGTAAATATTTAATTTAGAGTTTTAATGTTATGTTTATAAATAATTATGTACTGCCACAGACCACTCTACAAATTAAAATTTTGTACGTTATAGTGTGCGTGTGATGAGACTGTGTGATGAAAGGTTTTATCAGCATTATTTTGTCCTAACCAATTTTGATGGAACGATAGGCTGTATTCACAATGTTTCCTTGGAGTGTTGTTTTTTAAATTGAGAAGCATGTATTTATTATTTGTCTACGCTTAGACCGGCAACGCTTTCTTCGTTCAAGAGTTCACTTTGAAGTTCTTTTTGATAAGCGAATAGGGTTTCTCCTTAAGATCTTGTCTCTCCATTTGACCTGGAGAATTCAAAATCGATATGAAACTAATCGAAATGCTTAAGTGGATGCTCTCGATTGCAATCGGTGCATATTTTATGGTTCAGTATTCACTTCGTTTGAATTCCTAGCGGCAAATTGGCGAATTTAGATATTTAGGTCATACTCCAGTATAAACTTAAAATAGTTTGGTGTCAGAAGGACGGTTTCAATTATGTCTAAAACCGACATGCTAAGTGTGTTGACTACTAAAATTATTAGTTTAAATTTCAACGAATGACCTGGTGGTTCTTTTTATTACTCTAGATGAAAAAATTAACGCCACATGTCATGTTAAGTAACCATTGAAAGTTTACAGTTCTTATTGCCATTAACATCAGAAAGTTGAAGTCAATCGTACAAAATATTGTCTTTGTAGGTAGACGAACTTTTACGGCCTAGCTTGTGAGCGGTCATCGTGGCTCATAGATGTTACCAATGTTAGTGGTATAGCCGAGTCATTGTCTTACCTTTTAAATCAGATCGTATTGCTTCACAATATAGAGAGAACTGTGGAAACTGTCCACACAGATTTGCTACTAGGGCCTACCAAATATTCAGTTTTAGAAAATTTATTGGCGGATTACTGATTTGATGGTTTGTTTATAGTGACTATGGTCAAATTATAAGCACACATTGGAGTCAGCCAAATTGGCCTCTAAAATGTTGGGAGTCCTCAATAGAGCGAGGCGGTATTTCACGCCTGGGCAAAGACTTGCGCTTTACAAAGCACAAGTCCAGCACATGGAGTACTGCTCCCACCTCTGGGCCGGGCCTCCAAAATACCCGCAACTTTCATTTGACCATTACAGAAAAGGGCCGTTCGGATCGTCGATAGTCCAATTCTCGCGGATCACTTGGAATCTCTGGGTCTACGGAGGGACTTCGGTTCCCTCTGTGCTTTGTACGGTATGTTCCATGGGGAGTGCTCTGAGGAATTATTCGAAACGATCCCCTCATCTCCTTTTTATCATCACACCTCCCGCCACCGGAACAGAGTTCATCCATATTATCTGAAACCGCTGCATTCATCGACATTGCGTTTCCAAATATCTTTTCTGCCACGTACCATCCGTCTTTGGAATGAACTCCCCTCCACGGTGTTTCCCGAGCGCTACATGTCCTTCTTCAAATGAGGCTTGCGGAGAGTACTTAATAGTATGCAGCGGCTTGGCTCTGTCCCCGACATTGCTGATGACCATTAGCGACGGTAACCATTTACCATCAGGTAGGTCGTATGCTCGTCTGTCTACAAAGGTAATAAAAAATAAAAAACATTAATACCGTACTCTAATTATGGTGTATTTTTTCATTAGATAGCAGGCTTCCACACAACATAAATTAACTGTTATAATACGTTAAAAAAGAATTAATGATACCATTTTGCAAATTGTAAAATGCTTTAGTTGATTATTAACTACATGAAAAATTATTGTTGCGTTTACTCGGTTCTAAAATGATAATTACCGGTTTTTGTCAATCATACGTCTGTTCATGTTTGTTTGTCACGGAATGTGGTCGATATTTAATAGCTTACCCACATCCGCACTTTCCTCCGTTCGTGACACTCTAGTTGCGATGTGTGCCTCTCTGTTTGTACAATTATCGTAACTTAAATACAATAAGTATCGGTATGTACATAAATGATATCATTGGTTTACGTGATTCATGATGTAAATATTAGTACTAGTATTACCAGATAATAACATTTGGCTATTATGTTATTTTTCTTAATATTTATTCGTATGACGAGAAGGTCACACATACATAATTGTTGTTTTAAATCTGTAACTTATCTAAAACTATTATCTACAGTCTAAAATCTGATATTTTTAGTAATGTAGGTATACTTAAATTTGTCATTTAAATTGTCACATTATTCATAAAAAAATGAGTCACTTGGTTACTAAGACCCATAGATGTCTCAACGTGTATGCCGCCACTCACTTTGAGTGTTGAGGTCGAAATTTCAATGACTATTGGTTACTAAATCGGTGCGATATATGACGTTTTGAACTCGTACTGGATATTGCGATGGTCCTATACAATTTTTAATAACTAAATATTTGTAACAAAATCTATTCAGTAAGTACTAAAAGAGTATAATGTATTCTCGTATTTTGATTGTTATATGTAGTATAAATAATCAATAAAATCAGGACTTTTTGGCGGGAACGCCATTTTGTTTTCATTTTGATTTTGTGTTGATTTGTTTTGTCTATTTAGTGTTTCTTCAGGTTTAAATGTGTAATAACGCTGGTTTATTAAATGTTTAATATCCGTGAAAGTGCACAAATGTGGGAAAATGAAACAAAGCCGCTGGGCGTAACTTCTCGGAATCCTCCAAAAAGTCCATTGAAAAAATCTCAGTAAATGACCACCATTTAACTGATATTATTTTTCATCCAACATAATATTTTTCCTTTAGTTTCATGCCAGTTGATTAATGTCTCAAATTAATCATTTTCTCATCATCAGCCTGCGGCAGTCCACTGCTGGACATAGGCCTCCCCCAAAAAAAAAATGACTGCTACCGTAGCCAGGGATAGTAAAGCTGCCGGGAACTGGGGGCCGTTTTTTATTTGTAGCTGCCATAAGGGGGGGTTATGCCGTAATCGCCACGCTTGGCAGGCGGGTTGGCGATCGCAGTGCTCGGTGCCTTGCACCGGTAATGCTGCTGCCCGTTACCGGCCAGGAGATTTCCGCACCGAGTGGTTTTCGTTGATGGTTATTCCGCCATCTATCGGTCACCAGAGCCCTGTTCGTCAATCAGCAGGATGCACCACGTGCAGGTAGGGTTGGCATTTGAGACAGTGTGGTGTTAATTTGCCCCATTACATCCCCCTTCTATCTAAGGGATCTTCATCTAATCATCTTCTATTCATTTCATTTTACTCCCTCTATATTATCATTTTTCATAAAAATAAGAATAAAAACTAAAATAAGACATGACTTAAAGGTCTTAGTTACCAGGTCATAAAATCCCTTAAAAAAAGTCAAATCATTTTGTAACATATTTTAAACCAGATAGCTATTTGATAATGACGGAATCTCGGAATCTCTGTTGGCAGCGGCTTATCTAGTTCTACGCTGTCATACAGCTGTCATTAAAGTTTACGTTGTGACTAGTTTGTTGAAGCTATTAAAAGCTTTCCCGCTTACGAACGTATTCTCCCGATTAAATTCAGTTCAGCTTGTGTACCTGCTGAACTGATTTAAACTTAGCAGAAAGTGTTTCGAGTATATTATACTAGTATAGTTTATCGAGTATATCATTATGAAGATAATGTGAAATCATTGTCACATGACTAGCTCCTACGATATTCGATATTATGTTACTTGTAAATGCTATTACTACGAGTAATATCGATTGGTTTTATTATGAGGTATATGGATTAAACAAAAAAAATGTCTTTTGACTGTCATTCGAAAGAGTTAACGCCGGCCAGTGTCATTGCTAAAGACCAAAATATAACCCTATTGCCCACCGAAACCGAATTCTACAAATAGTTTTTTCAAATAAAGTAAAAATATCGCAGCGATCTGGAGAAAAAACACAGAGAAAACTTTCTTTTTAGAAGCAAACGGGTAACTGCTCTCTGGGGAATCGGTAGTAAAATAAGTATGAGAAATAGTAACGAAAAATTGAAAGATTTCTAATTCGGTCTAAAACGCAGACATTACCGATTAGCTCATAATGAGTAGAATCTTCGAATTGTGTTTACTCACCGTGTTATTCTTGGCGGATAGAGAAAAATTCGTCGTCTGTACACCCGGTGGGTATTAACGACGTCCAAGAGACGGAACTAAAATAGACTGACACCTACGTCGACAAGACAAATCGAATGTTTTTAGGCTTTTCAGACGTCACAGAATTGTCTCTGCTTTTCCCGCCATTCCCCCCTAATATTTATGATGCCGTTTGGCATGCGAAGAGGAATGAAACACTGCTATTGTGATTCAGGATGTGATCATGTTTCGTGAGTAAGCCTTTTGTTGAGTTATCAAATGTTCGTTCTTTTTTTCGTATTTGTAAACTGTCGTAACGTATAGTTATATTATACCGCTGTTAGTACGATTTAGATTTGTAGTCAATTTTTAACGTTTACAAATTCAATAACATTTTCCAGAACGTTCGAGTAATCGATCGAGTAAATAACGACTTTAGCGTGTTTTTTTTTCGTACAAAACAACGTGGTTATTTTAAAATTATCTCAGACGCCTGCAACTGCTTGTTGCAGATCTTACGTCTGGATTTAAACGTTATATAATGCGTTTTTTTTAATGTTTTTGTACTAGGTTTATTTTATTCCAAATATTATATGATTTGTCTGTCTTGAAGTCTACGCGTTTTAGGAACAATTGGTTTAGTACAGACAATAAAAAGGAAATTTTACTTTTCGATTAGTCGAATTTCACAACGTAAACCTTTCAAAACAATTTAATTTTAAGGTAAGGAATAAATTCAATTTCTGTAGTAAATCAGTAAATCAGTCAGTTCTGTAGTAAATGAATTTACTGCTTTCTGAATGCTGCTAAATGAATAAAAAAAACATCAACATTACAATTTTTTGTAGCCTAAGGTGCTATTCTAACTATGCGCGGACGGGTAGGTGTACTCAAAAGCTCAACTTGAGAGAATTAGCTAACACTAACCCTAGTAATGGCTCGCAGAATACCACCGGGTTGGAATCGCGACCTTCTGAGAAGATTCGTCGACAAACTCAGTGGGTTTACAATTCATTAATGCGATAATACTGCATTGTCGTCGTTGCCTAAAGTATAGGACGTCCGGTGTACCTAATCCTATCAAGCGATGCGATCCACTGGGCATAAATATAAATTATATATACAGCTACCGTTTACAGCTACCGTTTTTTCCTAAGAAACAACGTTCCTAACGAGTGTTCACGAACGACATACACGATAGAGTAATAATATGGAGTAATAAAAGTCGAACTTGCAAAACGTATAAAGCGTATTTACTGCTGTTAGGGCGTTTTGTAAGCATGCTCAGGTATTGCCTATTTATGCCGCAAAGAAATAAAGCGCTGCTCCCATTTGAAGCGTGGGACAGCCTTTACAAAATAAAATTGAGTCATCAATCTTGTGTCATAAGGTGGGTGGCGTTATTCGCGTTGTGATATCTATGGACTGTGAGCTCTCGTACCCTTCTATGTAATAAATATAACAAAGACAATACTCTGGTTCATTGTAACTCCTAGAAAATAAACTATAAAAGAAATACATTATGAAAATCCTTTTAAGAGCTTATCGATAAAAGCACAGCTTATATATAAAAACACTCCTAATTTATTTTTTTCGTCAATGAGATTGAACTGTTTTGAGTGAACTTATCGCGTGAGGACGAGTCGTGGTATTCCCTAATCTATCATGAGGCCAAGATAAACTTTCGGATGTGGTGTGTTCACATCTCATGACGCAAAAGATCTGTCAATGTGTACAGTAGATTTCGAAGTGATTTGTCTAATTATCCCTGACTACCCTAAAATTAAGAAGTGAACAGTAAAAAGTGTTTAGACTGTGACTATAAATAGAATAGTTAAACTGCTTACTCAGGAACTGAAATAGTCAATCTGTTTACCCTAAAATTATGTGGTGAATAATCGCACTGTTTACCCTATGTTTATGATTACGTTTATGTCAATCAGTTCGTTAGTTAATGAGAAATTGGTTTAAGATTATGTACTCACGATAGCCCTTTCATAGTATTTGGACGTAGTTCATGTTGCATTTAAACCGCCTTCCCGATGCTAAAATATTGTTATTCCTTGTTAAAAAAAATTATAAACAATGGTAAATTACCGAAGAAAGATAAGAAAAGTTTATCAAAGAAAGATAAAGAGAGCCCGTTCACTTCCATCGGAGTGTGAAATTATATTTGCCGGATGCTATGGTCGCGTCGTCGAGATAAGTTTGTGGAGTTCCACAGTAGAGTTATGAAACAACACGAGATAACTGGGGTATAAACAAAATAGCTTTTTTTCTAACTTTTCGTATTCCAGAGAGTGTATTGTCGATACTTATCAAAACGTATTTCTTTGAGCCCGAATAAAATTAGGACAAGATTTAATGTAGTCAGTAATATCATATCATATCAATTATACTGGTGGTAGGATCTCTTGTGTGTCCGCACCTGTAGGTACCACCACCCTGTCTATTTCTGCCGTGAAGCTGTAATGCATTTCGGTTTGAAGGGTGCGGCAGTCGTTGTAACTACCTGAGACCTTAAAACTTATATCTCAGGGTGGGTAGTGCATTTATGTTGTAGATGTCTATGGCCTCCAGTAACCCTTTAACACTAAGTGGGCTGTGAGCTCGTCCTCCCAGCTAAGCAATAAAAAAATATCAGTAAGTTTGTATTTATGTTCATATTTTAGGGGTACCACGTAGCTTTTCCGTTGAAACTTTGTATATAAACTGTCTCCACTTTATGTTCTTAACCGTGTCATCAACGTGTGTAGACGATAAGCATGAGATATTGCAATAGGTGCACTGTATAAATAGGATTAGTGACTGTAAAGTGTGGTCAGGATTTATTTTTATATATAGAGGAGGCAGACCAGCTCAGCGCAGAACACTTGATGTCGGAACGGCGACCGGAGGCCATCGATTGATGATGTCTCAATCGCATTGGTACATCGGATGCACTGTTCACCACAGCAGATGTAGACATCGTGGTGTTAATCTTTTTTATTTTTTTATTGCCGTATATACAGACGAGCATACGGTCCACCTGATGGTGAGTGATTACCGTCGCTCATGGACGTCAGCAATGCCAGGGGCAGAGCCACGCTGCTGCCTACTGTTTTCATCACAAGTGCGTTTTTGAAATACCTCTAAATAATGCAGTATAACTATATTAAACAGACGTTTATTTTAAAAACAATCGTTGTCAATTTTAAATGACGATAAAATAAACAGCATATAAATAATATATGTATATATAAACCGTGCTTCCAATCAATTTATTAATACGACTAAAAAAATCGACACAAATAAAACACAATGACAGTCCTGTTTTAATGTTAATTACGAACAAAACAAAGTTATAAACCCACGTTCTTCACATCCAAACACTTACAGAGCAAGACTTAAAACATTATTGCTTAATTCAACCTAATTATTTCGATTACCATAATGGAATGTATGTTGGGCAGTAAATGATTTACAAATCCGATAATAGTTTTCTCAGCGATCGGATAAAGTAATCGTCAAGGTATACCACCTATTGACAAGCACATGACACTACATACGTACTGTAATTTGAATAACCATGGATTGTTACGAAACCGCGAAACAACTTTCCTTAAAAAAATTTAATACGAATTGAGTATGTTGCGTGTTCATTAATTTATCGTTCTATATAATCAAGGTTCTTGTACAAGCGTGATACATACGCTGGTCAGTAAGTAGGTGTGCCTTGTTGACGAGTAATAAATTAATTTGATATTCAAGATCGATATAGAAACATTTAAATCAACATTCTTTTTCTTTTCACGTTTCATATTTACGTAACTCACTGTACCCGATCCTCAGGACCGAATGGTAAACAGTCGACGTCACCCTAAACACGTCATTACGGATCCTCCCGATCCATTAACGGTGCTTTTAGGTACCTCAAGCATCGGTCACCGTCCTCGTCGAACCCATCGCTTGCGACAAAGGGCTCGATGAGTAAATTAACCCATAGACACAGCCCACTGATTTTCTCGCCGGATCTTCTCAGTGGGTCGCGTGTTCGATCCGGTGGTAGATTCTGCGAAGCATTGCTCTAGCTAGGGCTAGTGTTAGCAACACTCCGGTTTGAGCCCCGTGAGCTCACCTACACGTCAAGGAGAAGCTGAAATAACCTCTCAAGGCAAGCATAGATAGGAAAAAGAACAGACCCCAAGTTAGAATTTTCTCTTGTTGTTAGTGGTGCTAACAACACACATACGAGACAAAAAACGAGTTTGCTTATACCCTGAATAATAAATGACTTTACGTGATACGAAAGAAATTAGAATTGAACTAGGACCAGGTAGCACAGCTATCATTAACTACTAAACCAACAATCATTACAGGTCTTATAATACATTAATTGAGTTTACGCTGAAACATACATAGGCATGTATGTTTCAGCGTAATCATGACAGGTGATACCTGAAATCATGATTTCAGGTATCATGACCAGGCGGTCATGATACCTTTCAACAGAAAATTCGTATTTCCTTTATACGAAATAAGACCAAACAGTAAATGAGATTTGAAAAGTACAGCACAATTCAAAAATAGAATCTGGTGTAATAATAGGCTGTAACGTCTCGTGAACATAACCGAAGTCGATAAATAGCTTAAAAGTGAATATAAAGTGGGAAACAAAACAACTGCTGTTGTTCGTGTCGTGTGGAACGGGCGGTCAAGGTGAAATTTGTCATAAATATGTTGCACTTAATGAAAAATTATAAATATTTAGTATGAATCAAAATAGCTTTTTATCGGCGTTTTCATGCGGATAGACGTGCTTCACGGCTCAGCTGATGACTAGCGTTTACCGAAGTTAAAGAGAAAATACGGTCGGCCAAATTGATATAAATCTCAATCGTTATCGCCCAAATCTCAGAGCTATACTGCTTTTATTAGGGGAGTGGCACATTTTATTTCTAATCGGGTAGACTAAGAAATGTTATAAGGAAAGGAAGGTAGTCGGCGGAGAGCTCACCGCGTGGCCTTAATGGCCCGCACATTCCGACATTGTGTTTTTTCCTTCCTGCGAGTTCCCTCCACTTCCTATCCTTAACAAATCCTTAAAAAAAATGCTACATTTTTTTTCCTACCTAAGCTGATAGCCTTGAGAGGCTATGTCAGCGTAACCGGGCGAGTAGGTGAGCTCTTGGGGCTTAAACCTGACGTTGTTGCTAAGACGAACCCTAGCAAGAGCCGTGCTCCGCAGAATCTACCACCGGATCGGAAACACGACCCACTAATCCGGCGAGAAACTCAGTGGGCTAAATGCTACAGTGAACGGGTCTAAGCACGTGGTAGTGTTCTTTTTCTTTTCGCTGTGTGTATATACAAACGTGTGTAATATATATTATATATATTTTCTGTATAAGACTACGTAACGGCTAGACTGATTTCAATGAAGTTTCATCAGAATATCTTCAGATTGGCGATCGCTATCAAGCTTCTTAACGGCTCAAAGTCAAATCAAAGTTCGGCCGGCCAATAAATCTCGTCCGGGTTGACTAGCATTAAACAAATAACAATTGAGAATAATGAATACCAGAACTGAATCGATTCGAATTGGATGTTATTACATTGAAAAGAGCGTTCGTTATGTATTGAAACGGTTATCTTAATATATCACTCACTGGTTGGTACACATAATCGTAACGAGATTTTTTAAATAATCTGGTTTTCTTAATGTGATGATTTAAACGAAGTAAAAATAAAGAGATGACAAGAAATTAGTATTATTAAGTAACGTAATATTTTTTACCGTATATATATTGTTAATGTTTTTCAATGTGTGTAGTGACAAACATTTGTTTATTTTTTTGACAATAATTAAAATATGAAGATAGAACTCAATCGTGATTGAATCTTAATTTTCATATTGCAGTCGTTGTAACCTAGTTCTTTTAGATTGTGTTTTTTTTTAATAATAATTCCAGTTCAAAATGAGCGGCCATCGTGTTCCACTTGTAATGACTTTTGAAATTATCCGAAATATACACCTTCATTACTATCTTATGAATTCTTCAAGTCACTGCCAATCAAATTCGTTGACACAGATTTCGCATTTGGCTTTAGTAGTATAATAGACAAGATATTGATTTAAGAATAAAAATAGTAACTTACAGATCCAAAATTAATTGCCAGTTTGTTTTTAAACTGTTAGGGTTTTTTCGTTCCTAATTTGTACACTATGGTATTCGTCGCGTAGTGCCTAAATCGTATCCTTGACAATTATTGCAATAAATATTTGATAGTTATTTAGTAACAATGAGGTACTCATTAACATAAAACAGAATACCAACCAAATTATATAGCGTTATTGATCATTATTTCTCAATTTTTTTTATGGAGCCTAACTGATACGCTATTTACTTAACTTTTTTGTGTCGTTTTTATTAGCTAGGATGAGTATGAGTTCATAGACAATCTGATATTGATCGATTACCGAGGCCACCTTGTTAATATTTATTGCCTTCCATTACTTTGGCAACTTTTTAAAATACTTTGGAACCTTTTATAATTTTTAAACGATGAGGAAGGAGGGAAGAGGGGAGCAATAGCATCACTTTTTTTTGTTCTTTATATTTGAAATATGTATGTTACCTACTATTTGTATGGAATAAAAGGCTTATTACTATTTATGATTATTATTTTATTAATTTGGCAAAACAAATGCTCCACTCTCAAAACTAAAACGTTGGGTTGCTTCGGGACAAAAATAGGCAATACCCAGTCATAAATTCATTTTAAAAATAATTTAAACAAAAAAATATGTAACTTGAACTTCAAACTGTAGTTTTTTTTTTTGTTTTTGAATTTTTCGATACAAAGGTAAGCAACGTAAATTTTAAAGCCCGCATGACTGAATGAGTCGCGTCGCATTGCCGGGCAGGTTCACAATTATGTCAAGATCATCAGAAAACAGATTGCGCAAGGTTCTCTGTTTATTTACCTACGTTATCAAGATTCGGATGAAAAGTCATCTTTTGTTTTGTTTTTTTTTCAGAATTTTTTTATTTTGTTTCGGTTTTGTGATTTCGTTCGAATAGTGATTGCGTTTCGATTATTAGTGTATTATTTTCATAGGTTTGTGAAACAAAGGAAATATAGTCATGATAAATTACATGATCATCGTTGTCAAGCCAATAGTCGCTAGGTCCACTTTTTGGAGGTTTCGACATAAAAATAATTTTCATCCAAATATTAGATAGAAAAATTTTTAGCAAATGAAGAAACCGGTCTTCCATAGAATAAAATAACAATATCGTTTATGTAGTCGAACTTAATTAAATGTGCATTATTCAGGATAACTTAAAAGCTACTGCTTAAATTTTATAGAATTTAAATGAGATAAAAGGAAAAAAATAAATTCCAAAAAATTTTTTTCAAATCAAAAATTGTCATCAAAATCGGTTCATTTAGAAAAAAGTTCTGAGATAACACGCATAAAAGAAAAATAAATAAGCATCTATCTTTTTTTGAAGTCGATCAAAAATGAAAAGGTCAATTGTATGCTGAGCTGTCCAAATGTAAATTTTATTTATTATTTTAATTCTTCTTCCCAGTCGTTTGCACTCTTGGCAGAGTGGTCGTGGTCATTATTTTAATGTACTTAGACTGATGTGTTACAAAAGGAAACCTATGTTTTGTTTGTTGTCAAAATTGTCTGGTCGTTTTTCAAACTCAGACTGTTATATCATATTGCTTTCAACAACAGCCCAAGAAGAAAAATAAAATCTGCCAACAATGATCGTAACTGTTTTTTGCGACATGCTTTGTGAACGACAGTCAGAATAAGTTCATACAACATTTACTTTAAAACGAAATTATGTGATTGAATATTCAAATTTATATATTTCGTGTGCAGGTAAATTTACGTGCTATTTAACGAAAGGAAGGTTATTGAAAAATCAATATATACTTTATAAATCGTGACGTGTATAAATCGTGGCCGTGTTTAAATTTAAATTTAGCCAGAAAATGTTTAATATAACGAACGAAAACCGAAAAGGACGTAAGTAATTAAAACAATTTGTGATTCCGTTTGATTTAAATAATTTTGACAGTTACAGATATAATTGCTAATGTTTGACCTGTTGAAATAAGTCGCGTTGACCGTGCCAATGTGATTATACATACGTTGGTGTATGCTCTTACGCAATACTATCGTTTTTGGCATTGAAAAAGTAAATACAGTTGTTAATTGGTTACCGATCGTGAGAACCCATGAAGAGATCCTTCACATTGCTTATATGATTGCAATAATTCAAATTAGCAACAATTGGATTAGACCAATTCCGTCAGATTGTAAAACAAAATTCTAAAGATATTTTTGAAAATGAGCACGGCTTATTTGTAACAAAATTGAATAATAATAGTCGAATATTCTGAATAGTCTGACCGTGTCGTGTAGTTCTCGAAACTTCTAAACTGTTCGCACTTAAACAATAAAAACGATGAAATAATTGATTACAAACCACATTACTCTAACACGATTTATGAATACGAATAATGTATGCGAAACTTAGCGACCGATATTATAAGCGCTGCGTCTAAAGCGTACAATAATGTCGGATAATACCTGCGATTTACATTGAAGACGTTTAACTACCATACAGCGTAGCTAATTGTTTTCCTCTAGCTTCGCGGTCATGTTACATCATTACTGTATTTCCTATTCGGTAATAAGCCGCTTCATTGAGCCAGACGAACATAACTAATCTGTACTAAACAAAATTAAACAAGCTTACGTCAACACCTACAAAAAATATAAAAAAAATATCATACAATTTTTGTCTTGAGTGAAGTTTAAAAGAGGCTTTGTTTTTCGAGGTATCTGCTTTTTTTTGTTAGTCAAGCAAACACATTCTCATTTTAATACACTAGCTAAGCGATGCGGGGTACCCGTCACATGAAGATTAACATCCCGATACTACGTAGTAAAAGTAATCATAGCGTATGCCGTTTTTTATTGTAAACACTTGACTAATTAAGGATTCTCCCTAACAATTGCTGATGGCAAGAAGTACTGTGAGCCTTCATTCAAGGACTTAAAGAATATTGTAAATAAGTTATCCTTATCGGATTATTTCCTAAAAAATTACGTGAAGAGAAAAACGCGTTTAATTTCATTATATGACGAGAACTATTCAGCGAAACGTAGAGATATTTGATCCGTATATGAAAAAGTTGTGAGGTTGAAGGAGATTTGCCGGCTAAGATCACGGCGAACTTTAATCGCGGATCTTGTGATTTTTCATGAAACTTTTTACATTTTACAAAAACGTTTTTGCACTCTCTAAGAGCGGTTATTTTATTGCATGAAACCAAGGTTTATTTTTCTAAAAGGCTTGTTGAATATTTTAACTAAAAAAGCTTATTTTGTGATTGTAAGTAATTTAGATAAGAATAAGAATGCGAATTAAAAAATCTTCCATAAATCCTAAGTCCTTAAAACAGTGATTATTAACCTATAGACCATCTGGATAGCGTTATTATCTTTAGCTTAGAGGGCTGTCAGCTGATTAAGTTCGTTGTGGGATCCAAGTCTTAGTTTTCTCTCGGGCAATCTGGCTCTTATCGGCTCAGTTCAGTCCTTTAGTATTAGTATCTCGTTACCATATATCTTCATTAAATAGAAATTACAGTGATAGGGAGCGAGTTGAGGATAATTAAAAAAATAATCCCAAATTAAGTAATAAGACCAATTACTGAAATTCTATATCCTACGGCCGTCTCATTGCCGGAGCGAACTCGGAATTAACATATGAGGGTAACGTCGACATAAAAAAAAATATGTATTGTGTAAACTTCAAATCAACGTGGGAAGCGCTTCTTTAAAACGGACCGACGACTTTACAAAGGAAATTCTCAAGACCTAGCCGAATGCGGGCCGCTTCTAGACGGTTTCTTCGGCAATCAAGAGAAGCGTTATGTAGTTGAAGTTTTGTTTTATTTTATACTAGCGACCCGCCCTCGCTTCGCTTCGGAAACTGTAATTTATTATTGATTTCTCCACTATTTAATGGATTCTATTATACATATAAACCTTCCTCTTCAATGACTCTATCTATTAAAAAAAAGCGCATCAAAATCCGTTGCGTAGTTTTAAAGATTTAAGCATACATAGGGATATAGGGACAGAGAAAGCGACTTTGTTTTATACTATGTAGTGATTACAGTTTCACGTTACGTCACTTATGCATACTGAACGTAATAAACAAGAATCTAATATTACCCGCACGGCAATTTGCAAAACACGTACCATCGAAGTTCGTACTCCAATTACAAAGTTTCTGAGCCACTTAATAGTTCAATGTACCGATAATTACTTTGGTATCACAGTAGCGATACTCAATTAAAGTCTAAATTATTCGAATTTGCTAATTGTCATTCAAATTATGTAAATAAAATTTTCCTGTTATTTTTGCAAGTAAAAGTGAAATCGTTGAATAGTAAAATAAGTAAATTGCAAATGAATCAAAAAGAGTTTGTAATACTGATGTTTCATTTATAATGAATAAAAAAAAACTATGAAATCGACACGGCACTGTCTGGACTATTATTGAATTGTGTTTTGTAAAAAAATGTAAGGAAAGTTGGTTTGTTTATAAAGGAATACGAAACTAAAGCGATCGTCAAAATTGTCGTCAATATTCGTTGTCGTAAATGCGGAAATTGGAACCGTCGAAATATCCATATGAAGAAATTTAAAAATCAATTCAGGGAAATGTGTTTAATTTGGACATGAAACTTTATGAAACCATAAATTCCTTGTAATGGTAATTGACAAAAAACAATAACGAAAACCAAAGTAATATAAACTACAAAAATACTAAATTGAAATACTAATGTACGAGCATTACAATTTTTCTCGGATTGTTAAAAATGCTTTCTCGTTTCAAATTCTGGATAAAACAAGTGAATACATTGCGAATGATGGAAAGAACCGAAACTTGATAGATTTCCTACGTTCCCTTACCTATTAGATGGTAGCCTAACAGGCTATTCCAGCTACGCCCGGACGGGTAGGTGAGCTCACGGGCTCAACCTGAGTAAATTTGCTAACACCTACCGTAGCAAGAGCAACGTTTTGCTAAATCTACCATCGGATCGGAATCGCAACTCACAGAAAATCCAGTGAAAAAATCAGTGGGTTGTGTCAGTCGACGTGTTTGAAGTAAACTGTGACAGGTGCTTGTAGTATCTAAAATCACCGATAGTGGATTGGGAGGATACGATAGGACATATTTAAGGCGACAGCAGCTTTGCTTTTCTGACTCGGATAATTCTGAAACGGCCAAGATCAGAGGGTTATTATAATGCGCCGGTTATGATAGGAGATAGACATGAGGGTTATTGTGTTCGAAAAACAACCGAAACATTACTAATTCGAATATAATATATTATCTAAACCGACGACTGACACATGACAACGATGAAACTAGTGAATCAATATCGAAGCTAACGTTGATTTTTTCCCTGTCTCATTTCACGTTGCGTTCTTTATTATCAACTGACTTCACATTTAATTTAACTAAAACTGATTTTACAGCTAAATAATCGAAACATAGGAAAAAAATATTTAAGCAAGCAATATTTAAGTAAAAGCAATTTTAATTATGTCTGCGACAATCGAATACCGTAGAAAATACTATCTTCATTCAAGTTTGAAAATTCAGGGATGTAGTCTGGCCTCCTTTAGTCTATTCAGATTTTCTCATCTGCAAAATTTTAATTATCATTTCGAACTTTCAGATTGTGTTTTTGCTTGAGCGTAAGATGTTTTGTTGGCATAATTATATGATATTCACGAATTACTAAAATAATAGGCTTGTCTTTGTAATGTTTCTTGCAAATATACAGAATGTTTCTACAACGTTAAATACGCATTGCTCCTGTTTTGTGACTCGACAGTATTATGCAGATGAAAGAGATTTTTCTTTTTTTTTTAAACATTTCGGTTTCACGTTCGTAACAACAAAACAATCGTTCTGTTTTTGGTTACTTAACACTGAATATACTAGATAATGAAACCTGCTCCCTATTTAACATGGACCTTTCCAATTAATATTAAAAGAGTAATTGAATCGTATGGTTTCGGAAACCCATTTCATTTCTGATCTAAATAAAAGTCGACGTGGCCTAAAGGATAAGGCCCTCGTATTTTTATCGAGCGATATCACTATACGGGTGTTCGAAACCCGCAAGCAGCCATAAATTTTTGTAATGAAATACAAAACTCGTGATCACGAATAGCGTCCACTATGAAGAAATAACATTGTGCGATAATAATGAAACTCGGAATAATATTATTTTGTGGAAATACATAATTAAAAATTTACGTGAATATTTGTGGTAATTCTGAGCACGCACGGTAAGGTAATATCCTGCGCAATTCTGCCTTAAACCACCGTGCTTTCAGATTTTGATGAGTAGGAACAGTATTGTACGATTGAGGTTTAAACCTCTTGAGATTTAGATGTGCATGAAGACATTCACATTGCGATGGCTATAGGTTCCGGTAAACACCTAACGCCAGGACGGCGCGGCGATTCGGCGTCTGTGTAAAAAGTGCATCCTAGGACACGGTAATCTATTAAAAACTCATTGTTTAGTGATTCTAAGAAATGTATTACAGAATTAACTAGTAGCCAGACTATCGTTTAAAAACGGAAAACCGTATTTCAATCATATTGCTATGAGCTTAAGGTAAATTTCACAGGTATGACAGAAAAATAAAACTAGTGTTGCACACCCTACAAAGTGGTAGTATATTTATTGTATTAAAATATTGTAATTCTGGAAAGCGATAAAGATGATCAAATTGAAATTAAAATATGTTAGTTTTTTCGTCTTACCTATCTGTCAGTAGTTTCGGGGGTAATTTTGGTTTCATCTTGACCAATAGGCTAGTTCATAGGGATGCCCTGTAAAAAATTGTTAGAAAGTGCTTTGCTGAATCTACTACCATATCGGAATCGGAAGATCCGGTGAAAAAATCCAGTAGGCTTAATAAAAATGTTCCTGCCGAGTTGTCGACATGGTCGACATCCGATTATTGCACGCCGACCTCACGGTCCTACGAAATAATGCCGCGAAACATTTTCATATTTATGAGGCTGACTTCACCGGGAATATTGTGTTTTCCGAGAACCGGAATATGTGTTGTTTTAATATTTAGTGCCACGGTTCTTTTTAATATCACAGGGTCGGTGACTTCGTTGATAGGTATACTTACACTAATAAAAGATATTAAATCCTAGGACAAAATATATAAAATAAAATGGACGTTGATTGAAACTGGTATCAGAGCGTCTTGTGAATCCGTATAGATAGGTTAGTGGTTCCCTGCCTATTTCAGCCGAGGAGGAGTAGAGTAGAAGCTTAGCATTCATTTTTTAGGATGGGTTGCGACATTGGCATTTTTTATGTCTATGGGCTCTGCTTCTTACCACTTCAAACCAGATGGGCCGAGATAATTCACTTGTCTAGGTAATAAAGAAAACATAATTGAAAAAATGACAAAATTAATTACAAAAATGAACCCTAAAGCCTAGGTCATATAACGTGAGAAATATTTACGCCGTCTGATGTTTTTACAAGCATAGTTCCTGTTTCATTGTTTAATACAGAACCCATGATTTGATCAACATAATGATAACGTTTTTCGGTGTCAAACCGTGTTTCGATGTCCGCTAATTGAACGCTGAATGTGTGAATTGTTTTTACTATAATATCGAAATTTGATTCAATATCGAAAAATATGTTAGCTTCAACAGAATCTAGAGGTGTAGCATTAATTTTATCTCTGTATAATGGTATAGCGGCGTGGCGTCGGTCATGGACAGAGTTAGTTTAGCGTCGTGAACTCCAGCAGAAGGGACCCGAAAAAGAAGACCGTGGTGTGTCTCGTTTACGACATTTTGAAAATAAGCTTGCATATATACAAGTTCCCAACAACAACATTCGGACCGTCGGTCTACCGAGCAATTTCGCCCGCTCGGTGGAAGATCTTCCCTTTGTCGTATATCTTTCGACAAGACGATTGATTTGCGTTCATCCACAACAACTGCTTTATTCAAATTGTCGACGGTAAAACTGTTGAATCGATCGTTCTGTTGAAAGTTGATGAAGTTATAAGTTACTAGCTGTACCCGTCCGCTTCGCTGGGCATTTAAAATTAACATTATTATTTCTCACCCCCCACAAAGATTCTCACATTAACGCCCCCGCAACTGGTGTAGGGAGTCCAACACTCATATAGATATTAGCCTATCCATTAAGTACATGTATTTTCTACATTTATGACCGGCCGTTTGCTTAACGTCAACCCACCCGCCTTAGGTTGGTTGGCCCGTCAACTTCTCATTAAGTTATTCCGTCAATATGAACAAAAAGTTAGACCAGTGCTGCCAGCCTGGTTTTAGAGGTTTAATTTTTGGAACAATCTATGGTATAAACGGAAAATAATGAGTTATTTTTCATGCTTGACCGTCAACTCGAGGTCAACAAATCGCAGAATGTCGAAAACTAAGTAAAATGCTACTGACTCAGGCGTCATTGGTTTTCGATTTCCGCTCTAATAATGGTCAAAAAAGAAAAATGTAATATGAATGCCATGAAACATTTCGTTCCATAAAATAGTTTTGTTTTACAAAATGCAAAACGTGCAGCAATACAATGATACAGTCATCAAATTTGATTAAAAAACTGTTTCACTGTTTATTTTTATAATGTTTATTAGATTTCATATTGTCACCAATAGATTTTTTTTTTATTTATTTATTTATTTAAAGCACTAATTCAGAAAAGATAATACCGTCGCATACTGAATATATTAAATCCATATAGAAATTGTGCTTTAAGATTTAATGTATTTACGGTATCTCCTCATTATTCTAAACACGTAATGAATAAAATACGAATAAATATAAGTATAGTCATGGCTCGCACCCAGCGCTAAACTAGTGTAGTTAGTAAGCATTCAGCACAGTAATAACTTAAAATAATTAATTATTCGTCCGTGACCATGAAAGCCGTTAAGCCTACGAAGCATCGGAAATTGTGTAATGAAAATAATGTTTACGAGTGATTAAATCGTAAAATAGCTTTAACTCTGTCAACGATGTATAATAATGATTTAAATAAATGTAAAAATGTGGCCATACCATACGCTTTGTAAACGTAAGTGAGAACGTGTTATTAACATAGATTCGTTATCTGAAACATCCGAGATATGTCACATACGCGGTCATGTAGAAACTTCTAATAATTATTATTCGGACATAATTGCTTCATAATTTTTAATTTCGGTTAATTGATTATTGACAATCTAGGTGTGGTGTTTCATTCCATACGAAATAGTTGCGGTAGCATATTGGATGCACAAGTTTTGGAATTCGTTTGCAAAAATACAATGATTAGGAAATTTACACGGGAAACACCTGTTTCTTGATTTGGGTAAACAATAAGAATATGTATTTATTATATATGTACATAAAATTAACAATTTAAATTTATGTGCAAGCTATGCATTATTTTAAACCTTTATCGAATTAAGTAATTTTCAATGTATTTACTTTGTTTTGAGGAATTCTAATTCTAGACTTTATGTATTTTAATTTATTAGAATAATTAACATTGACAACTGCATAAGCTATACTACTGTGTATTCTGTATTTAATTAAAATTTAAGTTGTAAAGTAATTTAGATTTACGACCGGAATGTTAAGTATAATGTGTTACACAAGGCGGTAGTGGCAAAGGGCAGTACCCCTACTGTGTATACAAAAGTTACATTTACATAACAACAGTAACAGTACATTTTAGTTATAAACTCTTACACGTATTTAGGGTAATTTCACTTGCGGAATATTAAGTGTTTCGACTGAGTAACACCTTATTGTCGTATGTAAACATGTTTTATAGTTGTCCAATCCTTTTGACGTTACGCCATGGTGGACGTTTATTGAAATGAAATAAAAAATATATATTTAGAGAGAAAAGTACAGCAAATTCTGCATTAAAAAAAAGATAATTCGTATATATATTAACGCATAATCCTCCGTGCATCGTGATCCTCAGTGCTGAGGACCTTACCGGAGTACATACGTAAAAGTTTTCTTGGGAAAATTACTAGTGGTGGGTTCCCGCGTCTTTTCACAGCAGAATTTCAGAGAAGATATATTTCCTAACGTATAATACAGAACTAGAAAATGAAACGATCACTTGAAATTTTAATTCATCAGGGTCTTTGATATGCTCCTGTCATAGTTTCCTTTTCAATTTTCGGCAGTCATAGACGTAATTAAGAACATGCTTTTACGGTTTGATTTCGTATTTTTTTATTGTGATCACATATATTATTTCCGAATTTACTGGTGGTAGGACCTCTTGTGAATCCGCACGGGTAGGTAGGTACCTTGCCTATTTCTGCCGTGAAGCAGTAATGCGTTTCGGTGTGAAGGGTAGGGCAGCCGTTGTAACTATACTGAGACTTTATAACTTATATCTCAAGGTGGGCAGCGCATTTAAGTTGTAGATGTCTATCGGCTCCAGTAGTCACTTAACACCAGATGGGCTGTGTGCTCGTACACCCATCTAAGCACTAAAAAAAAACTTTCGTCCATGACCACGAAAAGTTTAAATAAAGTATTTGAAACGACGGAGTTTATTTAATGACTATAATAAACACGAGATTAATTATGAAATTAAATTCAATAATAATCAGACTGATTTTTAATCGGTTGTTTGTATATTACCTTAGATTTCAGCGTATTGAGAGGCAAAAGCTATAATCATTAGTTACGTCCTAAGCGCTTCATCAGTTATTTTAGTCTAGCTAGAACAGCTAGAATTCACAAATTTGTACACATAATTACCCGTCGCGTTGATAGTAGCAGGTGAGATGTGAGCGAAAGTAAAGCTATTTTGACCTTGATAGGATTTATTTAGTTACACAACATTAGCCTTTACGTATGATGAGTAAATATATTAACAGAAACTCGATAATTATTTGTAAATATCACGACTTAGCAAACGTGATGTATCGATTTTGTGAAGGACCTTTGTTCATTGCATATTAGTTTTTGGATGGATTTTTGCAATTATTTATCGAATGTTGAGTTTCCGTTTATTTCGCCTTGAAGTAATTATGATTTGTTCTTTTGGTGCACTTCAGAAAGGTCAATTTTATTATATCATACATAGATTGAGTATCTAAGTCCTAACTGAATCTGTAGAATCCGTCTCGATAGTCGGAGGCCGAATTTAACAAACCAATAGGTGGGTTGCTCGCCTGTCAATAATGTATAGTAATAAACTGGTTATCACAAAACGTTTTAGCTTAACATTAAGTGTACTGGAGATTCCGTTAAATACTTCCAATAAAACTTATAAACGACATTCGCTATCCACTTGTATGTGAGAATATAAATACGAATATTAAAATACGCAGCTTTTTTCTATTGATCTTGTAGGCAGACGAGCACTCGGCGCACTTGATGGTGAGGGGTTACCGTCGCTCATGGACGTCAGCAATGTCAGGGACAAAGCTATTACTGCCTACCGCTAAGTACTCTCCTCAAACCTCGTATGAAAAAGGCTCGGCTGTGGCAATCAAGAGTTTCCAGATCATCTGTATTTTGAACAGTAGACTGCAAAGACTCAATAGTAGATAAAAACAGAGCAAATTATTCAATATTCATATCACTAATAGTTTTAATATTTCAAGTGGAACATTAATGAGTAATTATTAATATATCAATACTTCCTTGTACTCATTCTGAAGATAAAACATGTACGACCCTTATTTAAATTAGGGACCATTATTTTTATCTACCGTCTCTTATGTAATAAAATGGATGGGTAATTAATGTAAGGTCATCCGTAATTTACCTGGTACCTATCCGGGAATTGTGATGTAAGGCAGCAGTAGCCATTGTTTTACTTAAATGAAGTTTAACAATGTTTTATATTAGAAAATTGGATTTCTTGCGGCATGTTATATTTTTATGCCACTATTTGGGTGCAAGAATTAACCGGCCACTCTGGTGTATAGTTGTGAATGGATACCATAGACATGCTTACCACTACCCACCTTGAAGTCGAAGTCTCAATTGTATTGTATAACGACTGTATGTAGCTATTGTTACTATTTATATCTAACTGTGATATTTCAGCACTTTTTCTTAAGAAGTAACAAGTAATTTTTTAGTCCAAAAAAATGGTTCTATTTGAGGCAAAAGTAGTTCAATAGACATTGATATAATATCCCTTTATTTTATTGTAAGCCGTCAACTTTGTGCCTGTTAATGTCATTACTCGTACGAATTAGACTATGACATATTGTTTTAAATATACGATTGAATTACGTTAGTAGGTATTTCTTATAGAAACTTTTTTCAGGCTTAAGACAAAATGGCTGAACACAGATGGCTTAATAATTTGAAGGTTCGTAGTTTTATAAACTGCATTCTTTAAGGCAAGGGTATCAAACACTGCTATACTCAAAATAAAATAAAAACACTCTTTATTTACCTAACTAGTTAGTTATACGTTTTTGTGAAGTCAGAGTCTAAGTTAGAAAGCACGAATTTCAATATTATTACGTGTTGTTTGTTATTTTGTAATTAAAGAGAGAAGCTTAATGTCAGAAATTATAATGGCCGGTATGATTCAATATTACGTCCACAATTAAATTTTCATAGAAAATTGGTTTCATGGGAAAAGGCGGTAGTTGACGAAAATATTCAAATGCGGACGAATAATAAGACCTTAGTTGTCCATCACCGCGAAAACTGTAAGGTATTCGAAGCGTCCGAAATAATAATAAATACAAACGTAAAAGTAACTTTTATATCGTCTACGACTATACAATCTTCTATATATATAAAAATTAATTGCTGTTCGCTAGTCTCGCTAAAACTCGAGAACGGCTGGATCGATTTGGCTTTATGGAAGTCCAGAGAAGGTTTAAAAGGTAGATAAATATGAAAATGCTCGGAATTAAATAAAAATAACAATATTGGTTTCCCTTTGATGTATCCCCCGTCGGACGGATTCCTTTTGTTTGTTTTAAGTTTATTTTATACAAAAGTTTAGGTCTTTTATTTATCGATTGAGGCAATACGAAGTCTGCCGGGTCAGCTAGTACAATTATATTTTTCAAAGTTTTACATTCACTGGCTCTTCAAAAAACATTAAAGTTGCAATTTGAAGACTTTTTTAGACACACACGACCACAATTTCGTCCGTGTCATTGATTTTAAATTTGCTGATTTCCAAGTAACGTACTTTTAAAAACACTTACATTTCACAATCCATGCCCTAGGTGACACGCAATGAATTGTTATTGTAATTTACAGAATGGATTGTTTACTGTGTTCCGAACCACTTCGGTCATCTGCTTGTTTAGACGAATAAAAAAATTAAACAAAAAAATGTGTTATTACGTGACGTGCTTAGTCGACTCTAGCGATGTAGCTTAGTCACTGTTCTTCTGCTAGCTGTTTGAAAAGCGTTCTTTATATTGTATTGTACTAACTGACGGAACTATATTTTTGTATGTAGAACATACTGAATTACATTTATTTGATTTGTAATATTGATTGGTTGGTTACGAAATCGTTTGAGCACGTTTTCAGTCAATAATGTACGAAGATCTGGGACGCCATGTTGAAATAAGGAAACTTATTGCCTTCAAATTGCATGACAAAGATTTTTATTTATTTTAGATGATTTTAAGGATTTAATCGGATTAAATTCAATCAAAATTTGAAACGAGCCGTATTCGATTAGAATGAAATTTATTCGTAGCCACACAATGTTTTTTAATTATTTACGTAATACCTATTGTAGTAAATCCAATGTTAATAGATTATCAATAGTGTACACTCCCGGGTTATAACAAAAAAAAAGTCAGATGTATTATGGTATTATGTAATCTAGGTCATCTCACGCTAGATATCAACTAGAGTACCTGGTAAGTAGAGTGAACGGTACCACGTCATTTATCAGTTTCCGTTTTATCTCTTATCGCAAAATTTTCTTAGCTCCATCTTATTGTCAGTATAATTCATTTTGTGATTTGAAAATATTTTTTAGTAAAATATTCAAGTATACTAGTGGTCCCGCAGTAGTCGAAATTCGACTATAATTATTAATTGGAATTGTAAGTTTGTACACTATTATGATTGTATTTTATACTTCTATAATCACAAATTTCGCCAAGGCTACTCTATACAAAAATATTAATAAAGACAAACAAGGACTTTTTGGCGGGAACGCGAGGAGTGAAGTTGTGTGATTTGTTTTATTTTGTCTATTTAGTGTTTCTTCAGGTTTAAATGTGTAATAATGGTGGTTTATTAACTGTTTAATATCTGTGAAAGTGCACAAATGTGGGAAAATGAAACAAAGCTGCTGGACGTAACTTCTCGGGTTCCTCCAAAAAGTCCACTGAAAAAATCTCAGTAAATGACCACCATTTTACTGCGATTATATTTCATCCCATATCATTTCATTTCATTAAATTTCATGCCAGTTGATTAATGTCTCAAATTAATCATCTTCATTTCATTTCACTCCATATTATCATTTTTCATAAAATTAAGAATATAAAGTAAAATAAGACATGACTTAAAGGTCTTAGTTACCAGGTCATAAAATCTCTTAAAAAAAAGACAAACAATATTTAATCTATTCTCAATTTGACCACAGCCGTCAAAAACAAAAGTTTGACAATAAATAGTATGCATGCGTGTGTGCGTTAAATACATGGTATGTAGTGTGTGTAATGTTTTCTTTATTGATTTAATGTATCTTTTTGCATTATTTAAAAAAAATATTAGCATTATGCAATTTATCTCTATATTCTTTATAAGTGTGGAAAATTTCATACTCCTCCGTCCGCGCATTTTTCGTAAAAAGGGATACAAAGTTTTTGCTTCACGAATTAATATATAGATTTCGGAATACTGTATTTTTGTAATTGTAATTCGTTCTATTTTCTGTACTCCTAAACAGAACAAACGATTTACATATTAAATATCAACTAAGAGAGTTCGTAATGGTGTTAAGACAATTCTGTTATCGGCTCGAATGAATCTCATCTATTTGAATGGCTTCAAACTCGGTAAACTACCGCAAATCTACAGACTTCAATATATCATGCAATGTAACTTTAACACACTAAACATTCACTAAAGCGTTTTTTTTTGTCTTTTCCTTGCATAAGCGTATTTTCTACGATGATTATCATGACACGTTATTTTAATAACCAGTGGTCCCGCAGTAGTCGAAATACGACTATAATTAATTGGAATTGTAAGTTTGTACACTATTATGATTGTATTTTATACTTCTATAATCACAAATTTCGCTAAGACTACACTATAAAAAATATTAACAAAGACAAACAATATTTTATCTATTCTGAATTTGACAACAGACGTCAAGAACAAAAGTTTGACAATAAATAAATAGTATGCATGCGTGTGTGCGTCAAATACATGGTATGTAGTGTGTGAAATGTTTTCTTTATTGATTTAATGTATATTTTATGCATTATTTAAAAAAAAAATTAGCATTGTGCACTTCTTCTCTATGTTCTCTATAAGTGTGGAAAATTTCATACTCCTCCGTCTGCGCAATTTTCGTAAAAATGGATACAAAGTTTTTGCTTCTCGTATTAATATATAGATGAATTAGAAGCGTTTGTCTATTATTTAATGAAAACACATTCACTTGTTGAAAAAAATTGAGCGACGTTCTCATTTGACATTTAACAGTCGCGGTGAATTCGGCAAAACAAGAAAAGTACCCCGCCAGCGAGAGTTTAATCGTCCCAAACGTGTTGACAGTGAAAGTAAAGTATGAAACGTCAGTGTACAGTGTACCCTGAACAGTTCGCCATCCAAAAACACAATTGACAACCGATGCTGCACTAAAATTTTTTTATAGCCCTTGTAAGTAGACCAGCATACGGCCCACCTGATGGTGAGTGATTACAGTCGCCCATGGACATCAGCAATGGCAAAGGGCACGGCCAAACCGCTGCCTACCGTTAAGTAGGAACTTCATTTCTGGTATTATTAAAATAAAAAACAAAATAATTACGGACCTATCTTGTGTATTACTAATTAAATAGAATGTGTGAATTATGTTACTTATTGTTGGTTCGAATACGGTATTATTGCCATGCCAATTTATGCGCTAAAGCAGTCGTTCGTAATGATTTGAATCCTTCAAATATTCCAGATAGCCGGTATTTCAACCCTTTTTGAATTTCTTGCCGTTATGCAACGTCATGGTATATGAGTAGGGGAATTAATGTAAGCATGTCTATGAGTCCGGTAAATGCCATATAGTCTCATATTTAATAGAAAAGCCGCAATTTAATCGGGTCGATAAAAATACATAACAAATGCAATATGTAAATCCGTACCGGCAAAGCCAACGTATTGTGCTGTATAATAAACATATTTGGAATTTCCAACCCTCTTTCCCGGTCCCGCAACATAAGTACGACATTTATAAAATTTATAAAACGTATTTCGTTCTTTGAGCTGGCTCGACGTCAAGTTTCATTAAGATCGGTACAGCGGTCAATCCGTGAAAAGGCTACAAACAAACAGTGCTATTTTCCGGAACGAAATTCTGCGGCTCATTGATACGAACATTGATCGACCTCCAACCCGGATATCTGATATGGAAAATGGACAAAAAAAAAGAAGCAAATTGACGAGTTTCCCCGAGGGTCGCTCTTTATGCGAGCTACGTGGATACGAAATTATTTATGAATTGTTTCTGATGATGAAATGGAAATTATCTTTCGTATATTGATCATTGATGCTTGGAAAATTCTTTTACATTTCTTTCAACTTACTAACTTGTTTATGAAAAGCTAAATCATATGCCATATATATCTATGTATATTGAACATAATTAAATATATAAATTTTTTGTTGAATTGTGAAGTAAACATTTTGTTGTTATCGCTGTAATCTTAAAAAAACTCCATAGTGAATTAATAAACATTACATTGTCCCCAAACAATTGACTATTTACACAATTAACGATTACATAATTTGTAAAAAAACAATACAATAGTTTAAATCATGTGAAAATTACAACACAATTGTAAAACGACATTGTTTATTTCAATGTCAAGTTCGAAATTCGAATAATTAAATTACCTTTAGAAGCATAATGCACACAAGGTGAGAGAGTCACTTGTCACAGATAAATAAATAATATTATTTCAAAAGTCACAATCACTCGCGGGTCTGTGTTTGCGCGCGGGAGGCTGTCGCGCTGTTGTCGCGCGTCTGGTGGTCTGCGCGCGCGCATACATCACGTGCATTCGCCACTAGCGCTACTAGACCTGTGGCGGTGAAACTTAGAACTAACGCGACTTTTCACGCTCCTTCACGGTGTCGAGTGATCGCAATAGTTGCAGCCGACGAAATTAATGCCATTACAAACGGAGAGATTATGAATTTCGTTTAGCTATCTGACCCGACAGACTTATGTATTTCGGCGTATTTGTTTGTGATCCTTGTATGAATTTTCCTATTTTTCGGGAAATTTTCCTATAAAAACTTTATTCGGGCTGTTACGAATATGAAATAAAAATATAGAATAAATAATTTGCATGTTTTATTTTTTACTAAAAGTGTACGCCGGTTTAACGTTTTTATTATTTTTACTGCCTACTAGCATGCGGCCAACCTGACGGTGAGTGGTTAACGTCGCCCATGGACTTCAGCAATGCCAGGGACAGAGCCAAGCCGCTTCATACCACTAAACTACTCGTCAAAACAGGTTTTAATGTCACCAAACGTGAACTGTAATAAATGTAATTTTCTTTTTTTTCGCAACAGACTACTGAATATTTTTATGATCATAATTCCAGTATTGACTGTTCTAAGATTTTAGTGTTTGTAAATAAAGCTATAAAATCGCAGAGTGCAAGGCACACCGGCCTCCTCTCAAAGACCGTAAACAAGAGGAACGTAAAACAGAGTCCGTGTACACAGCGAATGAAACTTTAACACACTCAATGTTCGCATTCATGTAAATAGATCTTAATTTAGTCTGCCTTTGAACACGGGCCCAGTGCGCGACTGTAGTTTTGTATTTGAACGGGCACTTTTGAAATGAAGCTCCCTAGAGACAAAGTGTTGCAAATACCGGCGCATAGGTTTTCAAAATTTCCTGCTAGAAATATGAATCGGAATTGTGGCTTTTGAATTTGTGTTATACGAAAACTATTAAATCACACGCTCATGCGGTCGGGGGACGCTTATGAAAATCTTAATAGTAAATGTCTTTTACATTTTATGCGTTCGGGTCAAAGTTGGGTTTAATGTTATCAAAACAATGAACAACGTCACGTGAATTCGTGCATAACTAAGGGACTATTCCAGCTAAACGCGGACGGTTAGGTGAGCTCACGGGCTCAACCTGAGAGTGTGCTAACAGTGGCCTTGGCAAGAGCACTGCTGCACAGAATCTACCACCGGGTAGGAATCGCGATTTAAGAAAGAGCACAGAAAGTGGATCCAGGGGAACCGACAAGACATGTTTTGGGCGATGGCGTCGCGTCGTCTGGTTCGGATATGTAATTAGCTAAATGCCAGTAAAAAATATACTTTGAATTACTTATTCCTTGAGAAATAAGGTTGAAGTTCGTCTCACTTTCATTCGGATGATGGCTGCCTTATTTTACCCACTGAAACGCATAATACTTTTGCAGAAATAAACATTACGTCACACACAATTTATTGTACTAAAATAGTTTTTAATGTGAATGACATCTGGGTTCGTGACATCGCTGATTCGCTAACACGTAAATTTATATTGCGTAAAATGTTTCTAATGTATGTTTATATTTGTTACAGGTAAGCCAATTTCACATTAAAAGGGGTCTGCTGAAAAACGTTTACCACGATAAAATAATATGTGGGCGTGAAAACTGAAACGGTAATAAATATCGCTTTCACTGACGATTCTACGGTTTCCGCATTCCTAATACTGTCCATATGAAGCGCATTCATTGATGTACTTATAAAATTCGTTATAATGAATTCTTCGATGCGTGTAATCGGGCTTAGTTCGTGCTTCCTGCACGCCTATGGCTTATGGTAGAACCTCTTGTGAGTCCGCGCGTGTAGGTACCACCACCCTGCCTATATCTGCCGTGAAGCAGTAATGCGTTTCGGTCTGAAGGGTAGGGCAGCCGTTGTAACTATACTGAGATCTTAGAACTTATATCTCAAGGTGGGTGGCGCATTTACTTTGTAGATTGTCTATGGGCTCCAGTAACCACTTAACACCAGGTGGGCTGTGAGCTCGTCCATCCATCTAAGCAACAACAAAAAACTCCTTATGCTCTGGATCCCACAGGTACTAATGTCTCATGATGGTTTGTAGGCACTCACATTATTATGTCTGTGGATTCCTATGCGGGCAGTTAGTACGTTCACCAGGATTTTTCTCACTAAATGTAAATGTATGTAAAGGTATTGATTCAAAGAGAGTACGCAACGCAAGGTCCATTCGCTGTGACATTGACAGAGGCCGAGCCGGTAAATAGAGAGAAATGAGAGAAGCTATTCTTATTATCGATTTGTCAGTACCGATAAGGTACAATACACACTATCAACAACGGTCGCCAGACTGTCGCGCCCAGAAATAACCTGTCATTTACAAAATTTCGTACCTTTTCACGCGTATTCCGTGTACGGGCTTGTCTAAATATTGTTTTTTCAATGAGGTATTTACTTTCTTATTTAAAAAAATCTATCGTTAAATTTAAGACATTGAACTTTAGCATTTTTATCAAAAATATCGCGTTACCGATTACCAATCTAAAACAAAAATACAGTTGAGATTTCAAAGAAGTGTTTTTTAGTTGAAACACCTGAATTTTATTGGTTTTGAAGTCAGAAGGCCTGATGGCAGATGGCCAGCGTCGCTAATGGATCCCAGCATTGACTGCCAGCCACTGCCATTTGTAGAGGAGAGAAAGTTTAACAAGAGTGTTAAATTTCATTTGAAAATGAACACATCATAGCGTTTAGGTAACAGCGTGTTTTGAAAAGGAGTATTTACTAGATACATTTACTTTTGCTTGTACAGCTAAAGTTCTCGTATATGTATAATTTTCATTTTATAAGATACGACATTTTTTACATTTTACATTTCTCATTGTGACAGACGACAACGTCGTTAACGATTATATCGTAAAGTCTAAACAGTTCTTATTATTAAGCCAACATTCTTAACCGTCTTCTAAACCTTTAAATATTGAAAGAGCGATTTTGTTATAATAATTTTATCATAAAGATTTTTGGGTACCAAAATTGTTAAATGTCGAGAGTTCAAGAAGCTCATTCATTGATCGTGAGATATTTTTCTTTGTCGTCGGCTATGAATATAAACGATGTACCGTGTAAATCATTTCATTATCTATGTTTTAAGATGGTAAAATGTTAAGCAAAAATACGAAATATTAACGAATTTAGCAGATCTTGTACAGGCAGTCCTAGATTTGTTTCGGTGCTCTTATGTGTAGTTCTGTTTACAAAATACGCTTTAAAGGTCGGTATAATAACGTACTTGTGATAATAACGTGTATATTTTGTTATAAATCGAACGTACAATCTAATATTTGTTCACGTAAACAAATTCCACGGTTCGATGACATTAAATCGTGAATAAATCTTAAAAAAACATTTAAGTTTCATTAATTAATCATAGTACGATTCCGGAACATTCGATACAACGAAATACAATGGAAACATCATTCAAAGCGGCATTAAGGTTTTGACGTCTATGAATTCTGATAATCACTTAGCACTATAAGGGCCGAGAGCTCGTCTACTAATGTACAACGTTAGAAAAAAAACTTATAAATTCATTATTTTTTTCATTACATTCTAGAAAGGAATTATTAGAAGGCCTTAATTACGAATTAATGTTTCGAGGGAACAATAGTGGTCATCGTATTTTGTGTAGTTTAAATTTTTTTGTGACCTCCTCCTCGCGTCGTTTCCTCACTGCTGAGGGTCGTGACCATTATAATTCGACATGATTTTACTTCTTGTGATGTCCCGCCAGCGCCTCCGATCATTGGCCGCATGAAGGGCGTCGTGGAATGGGATCTCTAGTGTGGTGCGGATTTGGTCCGATTTTTTTGTGACCAAGACAATATTATTTCACGAAGACTCATCGAAAATTATTGAAATTTCAACGTTTTCTTTGGTTATTTTCATTTGAAAATAAGATCTCATACCAGCTAAAAAAATCATGTTTTCTTGTTTAGATTACGAAGATAAAAAAAAAAAAACAGTTAAACGGTTGTCTTCAAGAGCACTTCGGCTACGTTCTAATGTGTATGCTTTAATTTTCTCACGAATTTAAATATTGTGTTTAGCATTTTACTTAACAGCGTTTAAAACGTGAACAGTCTTTTAGGATTTATCAAGCAAAAGAGGTTTTTTAATGCCAAAATGAAATTGTATTCTAGGCACTATGATTAAGAAGCTCTATGTAGTATTCTAAAATTCAATTTCAACGATTTTTTAACACGGTTTTTGATTCAACTGCTTTTGTATATGGTGTAGGACTCCGCTTCTAACAGTCAGGAAATAATTACACAGATTGCAGTAGTTTACTTAGTTCTGTATTGCTTTATTTGTAACTCCACTTGTACAATCCTTAGACATCTGCTCACTTCCGAATACACTGCTTTCTGCCCCGTTTTTTCAGACTACCGCCTTTTTTATTATGTCACGACCCCACTACTGGCATTGCTACCACCAACAGTGTTGCTATTTGGCAATCAGAAAATTGCCTTAACTTTGACACGATAAATTTTATTTTAACTATTTTACAACAAACCTTACAATAGATACATATAGACCTTATTAAATATGTTTAAAACAAAGATATTTTGAGAAGCATCGACTTCGACGTCCTAATATGGCGTCGCGTCGCGTGCTTTGTTTGGTTTGCTCTTCACAGTACATCTTCGTGTTATTTACCCAATAACGCTGTCTTGCACGGCAAAGTAACTTTGAACGTGCACTGTCAACATAATTTTCTTGCTATTGAAATAAAGCGGCATTCGGAAAACAATTTATTGTTTGCAAGATCCGTTTATGAGATTTGGAAATTATAATTATAATGTATTTTTTATTTCTTTATTCTAAAGTAGTTATGCTGGTTGATTTTCGTGTCGGAACTCCTTTGTTTTATATTACAAATGACTCGAAAACATTACAAATGTACAATGTTACGTTGCGTGATGCATTCAAAGCAATAAGCCTGATTGATTTTCCACACGGTGGAAAATTACGACGTACTTACCGAAGTTATCCACGATGTGAAATATTTTAACAGTAATAATGAAAAAAGTTTCTAAAATATAAACATTTTGCCGATGTGTATTAGTGTCAATTAAATCAATACAAACAAATTCTCAATATTATACGTATTACTTTAGTACGTTGGATTATTAATTTATAGATGCAATGTACGTATTATGGTTATTCGAATCATGAAGTTTATTTTGAAGGTTATACACAGTAAAAAATATTCAACATCGCAAACTTTTAATTGACTTAACAAAACTTGTTTCAAAAACGAGTACTAAAAATAATTTTATTTAAACAAATAAAAATTATATTTTCAATTGAGAGATATCAATGTTTAGAAATTGAGTCATTACTCGTTTAGCAGTTGTGAAGTAGACATATCTAAATGCGAGTCAGACATTGTAAATTGCCCTGTAGGTTCATCGTATAACGTTGGATGAATGGACTAGTCTTTAATCCACTTAAATCTATCAGAGTCGTGTATGACACTAAAGCGGTTACTGTTCTTTGACTCTCTTGGCTACAATTTTATTCCACTTTTCTATAATTTTAAATTACACAAACAGTATTTTATAAGTTGTTTTTTTCCGTAATCTAATGAAGTAATAGATTGTTTGAAATGGATTTTACAATCTAATTGTAGTGTATTATTCGTGATTGTAAAACTATTAAATAAAACTTTTGGAGGATTAAAAAAAACATGTGAATATCATAAAGCAAGAATTGTTTTTGTAAAGATACACACTTCTCGTATACCTAATTGTAAACATGAGTAAATACGAGTACGTCAGCATCCCAACAAATCATGCACTTCAATCACGACCAAACAACAATATGAAGTTAAATCAAACACGTTATTCGCTAATGTTTATCTTAGCACATGTTTTTTTTTATTACATTGCCTCATCAAAACTAATAAAAACGGGTTGTAGCGATTGTCTATCAAGCGATTGTTTAGAAGTCAAGGCCTCTAATGATGCGGGAAATAACTTAAGACAATAAGCAAAAAAACACAACTTTCTAAGAATTTTTAAGAGTTGTTTTTTGTTTTGTTTGTTGTTGGTTTATAATGCGTAATTATAAGGGTCAATGCATCTGGAAAATGTTTGCCAAGTAGAAGGAAACTTTTAGTGAAATCGTGTGGTACAATATAATTTTTTGTAAGCACGATTATGATTCGTGCAAAAGTATACATTTAATTTTGTATGTACCTATATATGGAAGAGTATAATCTCGCGTTTTTATCGTCATTATTATTATTTGCGACTTTTCGAAATCTGATAGTTTTTGCGGTTATGGACGAATTAAATCGTAATACATAGTATTAATTATGTCTGCGACTCTCGAAAATGGTAGAAAAGTCTATATTATTATGTATATGTATGTATGTATATTTGTGGTATTTCGGCCACAATATTATTCAATAACATCCTGCTTTATACTATAGGTATGACATTTATTTTATTATGTAAACAATGGTTCATCTGCTGGTATCAAAACATGTTTCTAGTAACAGTACTTTACCGTTTAAGATACCTGGTTAATTTCGATAATTTTATGTTATTCCGAGCTCTGGCAGACAGTCTATTCCCAAAGGCTTCTTTAAAATTGTCTCAGTGCAATAAAAAATAATCTTTGAAAAACGTTTTCTATACTAACTATACTTCTATACTAATATTATAAAGAGGAAAGATTTGTTTGTTTGTTTGTATTGAATAGGTTCCGAAACTATTGAACCGATTTGAAAAATTCTATCACTGTTTGGAAACTACACTATCCCCGAATGACATAGGCTATATTCTTTTTTAAAAAAAATTAGGGATCCTTATTAAAAATAAAACAAATAAAGTTACGAAAATTAGAAAAATAATAATATAAAATTAATAAAAAAATTGATAAAAACAAATATTATTGAAATGAAAATAAAAGTTCATTAAAATAAGAATAATTATTCAAACTACCTTTATAATTTTCTATTTTTAGAAACCTGACGCAAATGTAAGGGTTAATTGTGTGTGTATTATAATTTTTTATTTTGAAATTTTTGATAATGACCCGAGCGAAGACAGAGCGGGCCGCTAGTATTAAATACGTAATTGTATAAAATTGAGATTTCTGTATTAAAAGTGCGTTTTAATTCTATTCAATGACTATAGATCCCAATATATGTATAAATGATTAATGAATGAATTCAGTAATGATCGTCCAATAATATAGCCATTAGAATATTCGGTTTTGATTAAGGGTGTCATTACAATAGGCCGGCTTAGGAACATGAAACGACCTAGAGAGAAATGTAGGTTTGGCACCGTGCCTATCTTTTGTTGAACGTAGCTTCTTGATAGCTAGTCTAGACTGGAAATTAATGGAGAGAGCGATCAATCACCAATATTGTTGTTAAATTATTGTAATAAACTTTTTTATTTTTATTGCTTTGATGGTTGGACGAGCTCACAGCCCACCTGGTGTTAAGTGGTTACTGGAGCCCATAGACATCTACAACGTAAATGCGCCACCCACCTTGAGATATAAGTTCTCAGTATAGTTACAACGGCTACCCTACCCTTCAAACCGAAACGCATTACTGCTTCACGGTAGAAATAGGCAGGGTGGTGGTACCTACCCGTGCGGACTCACAAGAGGTCCTACCACCAGTAAGTAAACTTTAATAAAAGGAAAATTCGAGTGTGTGCTTAACAAGGGCTCTGTAATTAGTGGGTAGTTCGAAAAATACTTTGAGCATGTAAAGTGTCAGAATACTTATGGTTGACGACAGTGTCTATATATTAATACGTGAAGCAAAAACTTTGTATCCTTTTTACCTTATAGAGAAGAAGTGCACAATGCTAATATTTTTTTAAAATAATGCATAAAAGATACATTAAATCAATAAAGAAAACATTACACACACTACATACCATTTATTTGACGCACACACGCATGCATACTATTTACTGTCAAACTTTTGTTCTTGACGTCTGTTGTCAAATTGTAATTAAATATTGTTTGTCTTTGTTAATATTTTTTATAGTGTAGTCTTGGCGAAATTTGTGATTACAGAAGTATAAAATACAATCATAATAGTGTACGAACTTAAAATTCCAATTAATTATGGTCGAATTTCGACTACTGCGGGACCTCTAGTTAACATTTATTATTCGAGATGTTATACAGTTGACGGTTGTATTCTAGATGCATATTCTGTCTCTTGGCTGTATGAGAATTGTATTATATGAGAAAACTATAAAATAATGAACTTCAACGTTTTGTTTCATTCATATGTATTAGGTTCGACACGATAATTTGAAAATTAAAATTTGTAGCACACGTCTTACTCGTGTAACCATAAAAAAAACAATACATTTCAGAATCAACCATTCATCATATCAAACATTCATTTCAAATCATATCAAACAGAAAGGTAAGTGAAACTCTTATTTTTGCTAAAAAAAAGTAAAGAATTTGTTGACATCTATAATTTTGAATAGTGTTCAAATGATTTTGCTACATATTATAATATGATATCACCTTTCTTTGGACAACCAGACAGACGTTTGAAAGATAGCGGAATTGCATCAATTCAATGCTGTTTTTTTTTTGCGGTAGTGTACAAGATCTCCGTGTACCGCTTGCCTACTTAACCGCGATGAGTCATTGCTTTTTATTCTTTTTGAAATGATTTATAACACTTGCATTACGTTTTAAAGTGTAAATTTAATAGTTTTTTTCATAGAATTTTCGTTATACAATTTAATGATACTGCGGTTATGTACGTTAGCATATATTTTATGTTAGCTTTTGCCATTAGTAGTAAAATTGCCTTATCATTATGAACATCAGTATTGAAAGTATAAATAAAAAACGGCAGTCATGCCTAACTTTGGGCCAGCGCCCAAGGCCCCGAAATTCATTTAATTCTCATACTCTTTATATATTTCTAACCATTCATCGATTGCAAACAATAATTCTTAGACATTGGAGAATGAAGGAATATTAAAAAAAAAATGGTCTTGTGTACGAGGCGTGGCCTTAATATTTCGTATATCCTTAGTACATATAAATATAATAATTGGTCTTCAATGAGACAACTTAATTGATTCCCATACCGAGGTAGAATATAGGACTTGCCCAACAATAATGTAGTCTAAAGTATTCTAGGTTTAAATATATCTGTAGTATCTAGCTCTCGCTGTTTGGATTGGCAAACACCGGGAAATTATTTGGAATGAATGGCTCTAGCAATAAGTGCTGGTCGATGGCAAGCTTATACATAATTTAAACAAACCGTTATGAACCATCAGTGATGTTGTTTTTCGTATACTTTGGGTTGCGGGAAAATGTCTGATTTTGTACCAACTTAGAAAACTTGTTTTGTGCATAGTTTCAATTTTTTTCATGATAAGCTGTTCCGGGCCGGGGGCCGAACCTCCTACGAAGTCCTCGCGCCCCCTAGGCGTATGTGGGACTTGACGATCTGCAGGTGTTGTGAGCAGACCGCGGGTCCAAGGACGTTTTAGGGTTCTACTGCATTAAACGACTCCCCTGCACTCTTACACCCGACGTCCGATCTCCGCCTGGGGTGATTTACATTGCATTGCTGACCTTGCAAATATCCTTAGCTCGATTCAGGCTTCGGTCAAATTTGTGTTGAACGAGGTAACCCTTACCTTCTTCTTTTTGTACGAGTGGGGATCGGAAGAAAGTGCAGGTAAGTCGCTTAGTTTGTGGACCTTTAACAGCTTTGGCCTCGACTTCTACCAACTTTGACCGATAAGTCCCACATATCCTACGCGCTCCCTAGGCCACCAGGCCTTTCGCGCTCCCCTTCCCAGGCCTTTCGTAGCAGTTTCGACCTCCCCGCCGGAAAAAAGGGTACTATCCAATATTTTCTGTTCCATGCTACCCAACCAGATAAGAGCAAGAGTACTTCTAACATTCTTTTTGTTCCATAATCATACATCGAAGCGAAGCGTATATGTATTTTATTGCTTTATAATAAAAGCCACGACGTTCGTGAAGTTAATGAATGAATGAAGTGAATTCGAAAAACTCCGTGCACTTTACGGTACACATCTCCAAACTTTGCTTTAACAACTTTATATCGAATAAACTAAGTAAATAAATTCCATCGTTCCGCCTCCAGTCTCGCGAGACCGGACTGGTTCACGTATTAGTTTGGCGAAACTCATTCTTTACGTCACCTCCAGCGCGCAACACTCGAGAAATGATATTCAACGTAGAATCCTCTAAAGTGCTCAAGATTCCCGGCACCGGTAAACCGTCGAATCGGTTAGCAAAGCGTTAAAAAGGTCGCTTATTAGTTTTCCTTGTAGAATATGCTTCGAGTATCTTGCTTTGATTGTTTGTTCTTTTGTTTTTGGAATGAAGTACCTTATGGGACGATGCGGAGGGGTACCCTAACCGGGAAAAAACGTCCGTAACGTAAGATTTTTATTAGTAATGCACACAGTGTACGACTAAACTTTGTAATAACGTACAAAGAATAACATATTTTTTTATCATTCATTGACCACGATCTCAGAGCGTTCGTTTGCGCAATACGTTAACTCTTATGCAAACAACCGTGAATGAAGTGTACCACAATAAGTTCGCACGTTACCGAATGACCGTGGGTTGTTGCGAAACCTCCAGTTCTATTTTCTTTATACCTCGAATAGAAATTAAAATTAATATTTTAAGGAACTTCATTCGTATCCGGTGTCCCACGACACCACACATCTTTTTTGATTCGGTTACAAATTTTGTTTTATATTTTTAGAACATTGAATTCGAAAATCAAATTTTTTGCAATACTTGTAAATCAACTATAGGTATCAATAAAATTTATAAATCGTACCACAGATGTCATAGCAATCAATACAATCTACTATGTAGAAAAGAGTTCTCAATAAATTGTATAGAATTTATTGGTTACAAATAAAAAAGGAATAGTAGATTAGTAAAAAAACACATAGCTACTGAAGAGTAGCTAATTAGAAGTAATTCCGCTCCGGCCACCCCTTCTCAGTGTTATTAACACGTATTAACCGGATTTGCAACATTCAATAGAAATGTATGAGATGTGAATACGAAGTGCTTTTGTAATTTATTGCTAAGAAAGATGAACGAGCTCACGACTCATGTGGTGTTAAGTGGTCATTGAAGTCCATAGACATTGCAAAGTGCATGCTGATGGGCCGTTAATGAATCTTTTTTGTATAGAAGAAAATATGATTTTTCCTAAGTGTCAATAATTAGGTGCTGAAAGCTTACCTAGATACACCGCATAGGCGACGCGTCAACCCATGACGAACAAACATACATTACTAAATACTTATCCACTCGTATGTACTCGGATAGATTTAGGAGACTTATAATAATATCATACTTCTTTTAAACTACAAGTTCGTCCAGCAGAGATGCTAATTTTTCGATTTACTTAGAGTTTCCTTTATATCATTATTCTAGTTAGTTATCGCGATCTGATGTTTCAAAGAGCAATGTCCCGCAATTCAGTTGCATAATTATTAAAACATAATACTAATCAAAACATGATACTAACTTTAATGGTCATTATCAAATAAGCAAGAATTGAATAAGTTGTTATGGATAAGAAGTTCTTATCGTGTTTTCATTGAGAAATTTTGTATTAAGATATCGATAGGTTTAGTAATTGCAATTATATAATCATGCTTAAGATAATATATGACTTAAGACATTTGCTGCGTTTGAGTTAAATTATTTTTCTTCCGGTCATTTCAGTGTGCTTAGTGCGAGTTTTTTAACGTTCTCGATAGCGTAAAAGTCAACCCAATTTTGTATGTAGTTGGAACAGCGCCCCTAACGGCAAACGTAGGCAAACGATCCTATTCCATACAAATATGAGATGACTTTTACGCTATCGAAAACGTTAAAAAACTCGCACTAAGCCCACTGCTTCTTTGTTTTGGCAACGCACGGCTTTGTGACGAGTAGCTTTTATCACTGTATCCGATTATTCTAACTTAAATATGTTTTAAGTAATAGTTCCGTAGATTAGTTATATAATATGTAGAAGTTAAATGAAGCCTAAGTAATTCATGTGTAAGCGCTAAAATCTTAATTCTAGCACATTTACAAGTGTATTAAAATTTTCAAGGTGGAAATGCCCAGAAAAGAAGTGATTAACGGCCAGACGACTTAATTGGCTAATCCTTTTCTTTTTTAATCAGAGGCTGTCCTGAATTAACTATGAAACAAGAGAAAAAGCAGTTGAGAAGATAAAAAGATAAATAATTTAGATTATCTCAAAATTTAAGAAGATCGAGATGTATTTATGTCTTGGCGAGATTGTTTCTATATATGTTGACTAAAAGCACTAAAAGCATTTCGACCTCGTGTCAGAAGCTAGTCGACAGCTTTCATGTTTTAATAAAGTCCGATAAAAATCGACGAATCGTGATCTAGCTTCTAAAAATTTTTGAGTGCTCTTTCCTTGTACCTTATTCAATTACGTCATTCGTATTGATAATAAAGTTTCCTTAAAACCTTTTTTCGGTATTTATAGCTATAAAATATGGCAGATAAATGTATTACTATTTTAAACGAAAAAAAAACTCCCCTTTGGGACGCCGGATCGGCAGTCGTCGGCGCCACGACCACCAGGCCTCTCGGTCGGCAGGCTGTCCGAAGCTCGCCTAGATGACGCCGGTTAGAGTGAGTTATTCGAGGATAGTCGGTCTTTCATCACCCGGATGCTCTTGCGTAAAACGCGTGCAGAGCAGCTTGCACGTCGTCTTCTTAGGCCCCCTTCGCCGGGCCTCAGACCGACATATGAGGGGGACCCGAAACACTTAGAGGGCTAAGTTTTTGGCGAGATCCGCCTCCTTGGCCCCGGCTCGACGGCGGCGGGCTTGTGCGTCTCTCACGCGCCCCGCCACCTCCTTCGAAGTCGAGCATCGCCTTCCACGACTCCAAGCATCGATGCCACAACATTCGGCAACGATAAGTCGTTTCCTATTTTTGCGACGAGGACACGGCGCCACCCTTCCCATGCGGGGGGAGGCAACGAGCGTGTGCTCCGCCGTGTCCAAGTCGCAACCACAATGGTGGCACTCTGCCGTCTGCTCGGCTCCGATCTGGTGCAGGAACTCACCGAAACAACCATGCCCAGTGAGCACCTGCGTGAGCCGGAAAGTGAGGCGTCCTCTGTCACGATTCACCCAATCCACAAAGACCGGGCGAATCGCCTCGACTGTCCTACCACCAGCCGAAGTATCGGCCAGCCGCCTGGACCATGACTCCAGCTGATTCTATGACTTACATTTTATTATTATAAACATTAACACTAAAATTCTGATTCTCAAAAACCTAAAAAGGTAATATTTTATTCCTTTTATGTAATTTCAAAATAACATGACGAAATAAATAAAAATAAAAACATGTTGGATACAATATTTTATCTTAATCATGTTCCGTTCTTGTATAATAAACGTGGAATGTGAATCCCCGTGGCTGAATTGGCTTGTATTTTATTTCGGGTCATGTTTACCGTGTCAGCTTTTAGCTTTTAAAAGCGGCTTTAATAAATTGTAGCATTTTTGTAGATTTAACTGTATGTGTATGGTTGATAGCACTAATTTTTCTCGGTCTACTTTATACGGTAAATCTGCAATATTATGAGGAATATATTCGCATGATAATTGGGATTTGTATTTTTTTGTTTTTTTTTTTTTAATGTTTACTGAGGTTCACGGTCCACTTGGTGTTAAGTTATTAGAGTCCATAGACATCAACAACGTCAATGCCGTTGCTCATCTTTAGATATAAGGTCTCAGTTTAGTACAACGGCTAACCCGCCCTTCAAACAGAAAAGCATGCTTCACGGCAGAAATAGCCAGGGTGGTACCTACTCGTGCGAACTCACAAGACTGTCTACCATCAGTTATGAGCTACTTAGTGTCTTAAAAATATTGATTATTTTAACTACTATTTGAAAGTGTGGAATAGTAAAAAGCAGTGAAATGAAACACTTGTTTGTTATATTCTTATGTTCTCATAATAGTTTTTGAAGTCCAGTAGTTTAATATTTTATTGTTGTAATTGATCGTTCCTACACATTTATTTTCAGAAGTGAAACCTCTTTTCGTTTTCCCTACCTATTCGCTGGTAGCTTAAGAGGCTATTTCAGCTACGCCCGCACGGGTAGGTGAGTTCACGGGCTCAACCTGAGAGAATTTGCTAATACTAGCCCAAGCAAGATCCGTGCTTCGCAGAATCTACCATTAGATCGGGATCCGGCGAAAAACTCAGTGGGCTAAGTGAAATCTCGGTTCTTTTAAAGAAATTTGAAGACACGTGGGACACGGTTACTGGTGGTAGGACCTGTTGTAAGTCCGCACGGGTAGTTACCACCGCTCTACCTATTTCAGCCGTGAAGCAGTAATGCGTTTCGGTTTGAAGGGTGGGGCAGCCGTTGTAACTATACTAGATACCTTAGAACTTATATCTCAAGGTGAGTGGCGCATTTACGTTGTAGATGTCTATGGGCTCCAGTAACCACTTAACACCAGGTGGGCTGTGAGCTAGTCCAACCATTTAAGCACTATATATATATATTTTTAAATCTGTTAAAAATTATAATTGAGATTTCGACCTCATGTCTCAAGGTGAGTATACTACTCACTTGATGCGTGGTAGGCTCTGAGCTGGTTGTCATATTGAAAATAAATAAAAAGTTTCGATTTTATTTAGTACGACCACTGTTTCTGTCCTTCAACTAGGAAATCATGACTCTTCGTTAGTCCTACATCTCGGAAATACAAAATACAAAACTAAAATACAAAGTTTCTGAAAGACAGACACAACACGCCGCAGAAAAAGAAACGCACGAGATTATAAAAAGCATAGATAAAATATGTGGTTACTAAATCAACATTTATTTTAATTCTTTGTTAAATACATCGAGAGTTATTGTTGCTGTTTCCTAGTAAATTTATGATGCACTTAATTAATCTTTATGTCTGATTTTAACAAACGCAGAAGAGCTTCCGCTTAACTTGCGACTCATTGTAGAGAAATGCTATGAGTACAACACACCTGTCTTTATGTGCTTTGTAGATTATCAGAAGGCCTTTGATTGCGTGAAATGGGAGAAACTGTGGGAGATCCTAAGTGAAACAGGAGTTCCGAGTCATCTTGTTATGTTGATTCGCAACCTGTACGAGTCGGGGTTTGGGTCTGTCTCTATCGAAAATGCCACTTCAAGTGAATTTCGCTTCCAAAAAGGAGTCCGGCAAGGATGTGTTATCTCACCTATTCTCTTCAATATATATGGGGAATATATAATGCGCCAGACTTTAGAAAACTGGGAAGGAGGCGTTAGAATAGGGGGGGTTCAGATAACGAACTTGAGATATGCCGACGACACCACACTTCTTGCTTTATCTGAGGCGGAGATGAAGGAGCTTCTGGACAGATTAGAGGATATAAGCCTAAACATGGGACTAGCAATTAACAAAAGCAAGACCAAGCTGCTAGTCGTAGACCGCTTCTCATCCACTCAGCGTACGGACCTTTTGGCAGAATACGAGGCCGTGGACCAGTTTGTCTACCTTGGTTCTGTGATCACGGATAAGGGGAGCTGTGAGCCTGAAATACGCCGACGAATTGGAATGGCTAAAACAGCTATGACGCAGTTGAGCAAAGTTTGGAAAGATCGTAATATTTCGAATAGGACCAAAATACATCTTGTGCACTCACTGGTGTTTCCAATCGCTCTCTATGGAGCAGAAACATGGACCATAAAAGCAGCTGACCGAAACAGAGTTGATGCTTTTGAAATGTGGTGCTGGCGCCGCCTATTAAGGATTCCATGGACAGCCCACCGCACGAACATCTCGGTCCTACATCAGCTTAAAATGGAGAACGCTCAACGCCTGTCTGCCACCTGTCTGCAACGCATAATGCGCTACTTTGGCCACGTTGCCCGCAGAGGTGTAGACAACTTGGAACGTCTGATGGTCACTGGGAAAGTAGAAGGAAAACGTCCTAGAGGCCGGAGCCCCAAACGTTGGTCCGACCAGATCTCCGAGCAAACCAACGGACCACTTAGCGCTGCACTACACCAGGCAACTGACCGGAACCGATGGAGGCTGACAGTAGACAAGCTAAAACGGAGTCACGATCCTCAGCAATGAGGGAGCGATGGAGAAGAAGAAAGAAAAGAGCATCCGGAACATGAAATTATGTAGTCAGACCATCACCCAGCTTGATTGTAATTGACCAATACGTATGTGTATCTTTTTTGGGCGTGTATGAATCTAAAAAAAATATTAAAGATTTTGATTTTTATTTCACGATTCCATTGTATTGGTAGGCATTCGGGATACAGTATGTTTGCAATATAGGTAAGTATATTGCAGAAAAACATACCTACATCAGGTTGGAACTACATAATAATTTCGAACGTCTTACTTCGAGTCACAGACGCTTGTTTGAGAACTTTAAAATTCCCAACATGTTCTCAGCTTGATATCTTCAGGGATTTAAAGTTTGTTATGTGTCCACTCACTATAATAATGTTACAAAAGTTCTTTACAACGTAATATTCTTTATTTTCATACTAAAAGTTTTGCGATGGAAATACGTTCTGGAGAATCTTGCATATCTTGCATCATCGCGGCAGCAATGAAAAGCAAAATGTCAGTCACCCGCAGTTCACAATAATATTCCCTGCCATCAGTCAATACGAACATTTATTATTATTGCGGCTTTATTTGTTATTACACGATCTTATTTCTTAATCGTGGAAGTCGTTCGTGAATAAGTGCTACGCGCCTCCTCAGAAAATTTGGCACATGTCTGCGGGATTTTAACATCGGTATAGTCACATCGCTCGATAAGAATACAGTAGGTCGGTGTATCCTCAAGGCCACGTCGACTTTATATGAGTTACTGGAGCTCATCGACTTGACAGATTTAAATGCCTTAACCGAATTTGATACAGAATTTTGAGGTGTCAATTGGATGGTAGATGACTGCCTTACCTTTCAAATTGACGCATTGCTGCTACGGAGCATAAATAAGTAGGATCGTGATATGCTGGCTACTACTAGTAAAAATAAAATACCTATTCAAATGAGTTGAAACAACACGTATACATTACGAGTATCTGTGTATATAGTAAAGTAAATGTTAATATATATAATATATACTCTATAATATAATGTAGTATAGTAAATAATAGTAAGCGAATTAGGTTCGTTGTAGTTAAATTGATTAAGTTGTTTGTTACTCGTAGCAGTAATTAGTTTCTCGTCAGTACCAAGATTTATTTCGCAATCTAAATGTCGATTTGTTTTGTGTTTTACGTTCGGTTAGTAAGCTGTTTAATCCTACCAATTAAAGCTATTTAAATTTTGTTGTAAGATACTTCACAATACATCTTTATTGAAATTTCTGAGCTAAAATTGAGACAATGATTAGGGAAAGTTAAAACGGATCATTATGTTAGTTTGTTCAGATATTGATCAGAAAACACGGAGGTCTACTTGTGATCCTGTTTTATGTATTCGAACAGATGCTTTCAGCTTAATGGGGCGAATCGTCTCCTGGTCTTGGATTCATCATCGAAGTTGTTGCGAAACTAGCAGCAGAGAGAAAGAGAGCTTCTCTGTCTCTTCATAATCCACCGCCGTCGACTTAAGATAGGAAGTTTCGAAATCTATCTTCATCCCTTGCCCGAGGTCTCCTTGTGGTGGTCGAGCGTGAGGTTACATTGAAATTCTAATAATAATAATCGACCAAATTCTATTAAGTGCGAGATTGGAACGCTCGAGCAAAAAAGTGTAGGCGAGTCATTTTGTAGATCACCTAAATCTCCTTCGATTTTCGGTGACCCCAGCTTCTGCGTGGAAACTCTTATACCACGCGTACTATGCGGCTCGGGATTCTAGGAGATGGATGTCGCAAGAAGACTAATGATAGTGATCATTCATCTTTAACTTTATTGTTATCACTTATTTTCCCATTTAACTACCTAATTTCATGGTTGGGCCGTGAAATGTTTGTATCTGATTATCGATTGATAAGAAGAAAAAAAACACGTACGAAATCGCGGAGCACACGCATAAGAAAATAAAATATACTAGTGTAATTACGTGTGTTAAGATTGTATCAGGAATGCGTAACTGCTGCTTTATTGCGCGAGACATTAAATCATTGTCTTATCTCGGAGGTTTTAGAAAGTCCCTCGCTTTCTCAATGACGAAGTTTTTTCCTTGATTTATACTCTGTAACTTGGCTTGAATTTAGGGGTTTTACTTTTAGGTTCATTTGTCATGAAAGGCTTTAGAGAGCGGTGTATATTATCTATATCGACGCTTGAAAGGCAAACGTGACTAAGCGACAATAACTGCTTTATACATAAATGATAGGCAATAACCATATTCGATGCGCAAAATAAATATATTTCTAGGTCTATTAAAATCATTTCAATCCTACAGCTAGATTCATAAAATATTTTTTTTTTCAGGTATTTCAACTTTAAATTAGTCTACTGCAAAGTTCACGCATTGTCGCTTAGTCACGTTTGCCTTTCAAGCGTCGATATATATAAAAATGAATTGCTGTTCGTTAGTCTCGCTAAAACTGGAGAACGGCTGGATAATTTTGGTCTTGAATTATTTGTGGAAGTCCAGAGAAGGTTTAAAAGGTAGGTAAATATGAAAATGCTCGGAATTAAATAAAAATAACAATTTGTTTTCCTTTGATGTGTCTGCCGTCGGACGGATTACTTTTGTTTGTTTTAAGTTTATTTTACACAAAAGTTTAGGTCTTTTATTTATCGATTGGGGCACAACGAAGTCTGCCGGGTCAGCTAGTACAAGATATTTTTGATGCGTAGCCAATTTTTTTGGAAAGTAATCTATTGTAAATATACAGATTATTTTTGTTATGAATACTCTAATGTCAATACAGAAAGCAGTGATTCAAAAATCTTCGCAAATAGGTGGAGGTCTTATGAAGACACATTAGGGAAATATGTGTTATCAAAGCGAGGTTTCAGCGAAGGTGATCTGTCACATAATGATACGTTATGATGTTGCGTCTCCGTCATCATCTCATCGCAGTAGGTCAGACAGATTAGCGCATAATACCTAACCATCATGGCAAATGACATTTTTAATTTACCGAAATTTACTTCTAACATGTGTTGTCATATTAAGTAGTTATTAGAGGCCATTAATACCAGAACGTAAAAATTGTAAAAATCCCAAAACCCTGTTCATCGTCAATCTTTTATTATTATTTGCCAAATGCTTGCAATTTCACTGGTGGTAGGACCTCCTGGGAGTCCGCAAGGGTAGGTACCACCACCCCGCCTATTTCCGCCGTGAAGCAGTAATGCGTTTCGGTTCGAAGGGTGGGGCAGCCGTTGTAACTATACTGAGACCTTAGAACTTATATCTCGAGGCGGGTGGCGCATTTATGTTGTAGATGTCTATGGGCTCCAGTAACCACTTAACATCAGGTGGGCTGTGAGCTCGTCCATCCATCTAAGCAATAAAAAAAAAAAAGCGTAATGTGTAGGGATTACATTCATTAGGTCGCGAAATTGTTTTTCAATTTCATTCTAAGCTTTGCTATAATGTTTATAATTGGTGAACACGTTTTGCCTCTAGAGTCGTAAAACTAGAATACATAATATATCACTAGACCATCACTACATTATTATTATTACTGGTGGTAGGACCTCTTGTGAGTCCGTGCGGGTAGGTGCCACTGCCCTGCTTATTTCTGCCGTGAAGCAGTAATGCGTTTCGGTTTGCAGGGTGGGGCAGCCGTTGTAACTATACTGAGATTTTAGAACTTATATCTCAAGGTGGGTGGCGCATTTACGTTGTAGATGTCCATGGGCTTCAGTAACCAATTAACACCAGGTGGGCTGTGAGCTCGTCCACCAATCTAAGCCAAAAAAAAAAATACAGTATTTTAACAAACAGTACGTAACGGTGCATTCTTCCTTTAAATGACATTCGTAAATGCAGCCTAACATCATGTATGTCAGATATTATTAAATAGAATTACATTTCACCGTGACCGTATAAACGTGACCGGAAAGATTGATTATACTGAACGTGAAGCAGTTGCAGAATCCATAAACCGCACTTGCTTGTAATTACATAGATATATGTAAGAGGACAAAAATTTGAATTAATATTGATATATAGTAAGGATGTCTATAAACATATTCTATAGCTATACGTGTTTGAACTTGTCACAACGTTGTCTGTTTGTCTTAGTGATGAGTTCGGCTGAGCTGTTTATTTTGCGAATTACGTTCGATATACCCCTTAGAGTATACGTAATATGTATACTCTAAGATATACCCAGTTAGGACGCTAAAATTTTCGGTACGGATTATTTTATTTATTTATTTATTCAATTCAATACAAAGTCAGGCTTACAGTTTGCACCAAAACGTCCTACTCGTTAACACAAAAAACATTACTAAAGTAATGAAGTATTATTATTATTATGCTAAAAATAACATTATTTTAGACAAAAGTGGGGAATACTATCTCCAAATAGCTGTCTTTAATGTTCTATATATTATGTTGTGAAATGTTTAATGCGAAATGAGACGTGTTGTTCGCTTGTGTGCCTCGGAATTTCGAGTAACATTTTCTTAACATAATTAATTTTAACAGACTTTAAAAAAGAAGGATGTTTTATTTTGACAGTATTTTTGTGGTACGTCAGAAGTTTTTTTTAGCTGATTTTATCAAGACCCGACCAATAGTTTTTAAGTTATCATTAATAATGCACAATTCATTGACTTCGACTATATTGATGATATTCTCGATTTTATTTTGTCGAAGTCAGTTTTATTTTTTGTTTAAATGTTGTATTGTTGTTCCTTGTATTAATATTAAGTATTTATATTAAATTCGTGCAAAACATAGGTGCTTTGAATGGCATATAAGAATTAAATCACTTTTCAGAATTACTAGTTTTTTTTTTTTAATGCTTAGATGGGTAGACGAGCTCACAGCCCACCTGGTGTTAAGTGGTTACTGGAGCCCATAGACATCCACAACGTAAATGCGCCATCCACCTTGAGATATAAGTTCTAAGGTCTCAAGTAAGTTACAACGGCTGCCCCACCCTTCAAACCGAAACGCATTACTGCTTCACGGCAGAAATAAGCAGGGTGGTGGTACCCACCCGCGCGGACTCACAAGAGGTCCTACCACCACTATAAGTAAATGAGAGTAGTCTAATAAACGCTTCTGGTTATATACAAAAATATGTACATTTTGCATGCAAAGCTTAGAGATTGACAGAATGACTCAAGATATTCGGCAGCATTCACGCTACGATGTCCAGGGACCGCTGTGAACGTGACAGCTGTGTCTACGCCAACAAAAAAAAAGCGACTACAAAGGCAATCGTTCATTGAAATCATACAACAATATTTTCACAGTTAGCTTCTCTATCAATCTATGTGTTTGCGAACTCTGTTCATTTTACCGTTCCATCATTTAACGTTTTTATACAAAAGCGGCAACGTCTCCTCATCTTATTCCCAAATGGCTTTATTTTATTTCGAACTGTTTATTTAACTTTTCCACTTTATACATTTACACAGTATACTTAAAGACTGTATTTATAGAATTGTATTTCAAATAAAATAGCTGCGGCCATTTATGTGTGGTGGATTTTGTTTCTTGAGTTGGTAATACTATGTACATCCATTGCAATACACAATACATTCACAACTCCATTATCCATGAACAATATTTTACGTAGTTTATTATCTCTGTCTGTAATATATTCGGTTGAAGAATACCATGTGAATATGTAAGACGTTTTCATAAATTACACAGAGACAACAAAATTATTTCACATTCAAGTTGAAATATTTAGGTGATAACGGACTCAATTTGATTAAATTTGGATGGGGCAACGCTTTGGTAATCGCACACTCAGAAACCGACCTTCCATAAATAATGTAATGCAAAGGACACGGGATGGACGGATTTCCATGTGGAAATAATTCAGAGCGGGTTGGTCGTATTAAATACGCTTACTCGTGTAAGTCTCGTTTTGTCATTGTTCTGAAATCCGATCCTTGGACACGGTTGACGCATCGTAAAAACGATACCAAGCCAAGGTTTCAGGAAATACGAGAGTCATCTCCTTTTAACAACCTGAATTTGTTTTTGCATAATTGGGTTTAGCTATTTATTAACTGGTAAGATACATTAATATAAAAAATGCGGTAAAGTTTTATGACTTGCAAACCGTGCTTTTTTTATTGGTTAGATGGGTGGACGAGCTCACAGCACACCTGGTGTTAAGTGGTTACTGGAGCCCATAGATCTACAACTTAAATGCCGCCATCAATTTTGAGATATTAGTTCTAAGGCCTCAGTTTTTACAGTACAACAGCTGCCCTACCCTTCAATCCGAAACCCTTTACTGCTTAACAGCAAAAATAGGCAGGGTGGTGGTACCTATCCGTGCGGACTAAAAAAGGAGTTATGTATTCCTCGGATTTGGTTGTGGTATTTTAAGACTACGACTATAAATATATCAATACTACTTCTCTCATATTACTAATATTTCTCTTCGATATTTTCCAATGAGGTTGACGCTTTTACGAGACCATTCCTAAAGAGTATTTACTGGTTGCTCTCGTAAATTTACAGCTGCTCTGACTGTAAATACGTTTTACAGCCATACTAACGTTTTCTAAGTTTTTAGACACATTGAACCATAAATATCATTTCAATAGCTACACATGCTAAAAATACATTAATGTGTGTTTTATAAGTACTAAAATATATTTAGTACTTAGACATCCGAAGTGTGTGTAATGTTTTTTTTATTGACATAACGTATTAACAATGCATTATTAAAAAAAAAAATTGCATTCTGCACTCCTTCTCTATATTTTCTATAAGTGTGGGAGATTTCATACTCCTCCGTCCGCGCAATTTTCGTAAAAAGGCGTACAAAGGTCCTTCACGTATTAATATATAGATAAAACTAAATACTTGATCAAAGTGTAAACTTTGTCTACAAAACAAAGGGCCCATCAAAGAAAAGGTGTGTTTAATCTCAGTGCCTTAATATGATTAAGAACGTACGTGATCCCAATACTTAATAGATGAACACATATTTAATCAAAATGATAAGGATTCTACGTTACGTACCCGTTCGGTCAGCATCAATAAAGCCTTGAGCTACGCGCTTCGCACTTTCGAGCTTTGATGAAAAAACTTTGTGCTTGAGCTATAGTTTCGATTAAGTTTGTAGTCCAAGCTTTATGAGTGAACAAGTCACATTACGAGTTATATAGAAGCTTTGTGAGTTTTTGGGTTTTGGCTTTATCTTCGGGAGCTTAAATTTCATCAAGACAAGTTTTAAAGTAATGCTACGCGCTAGAGTTCGGGATAAATGAAAATTCTACCGGAGTACAACTAAAAACTGTATTAGCACTTAGAACGCTTAAAACACTTAAGAAACACTTTAAAATTCTCAATTAACTTCTTCTGCTTCGCTTCAGGTGATCCGTTCACTGTTTCGCTTCGAGTAGTTCCGATTACTATCTGACTGCATGCCATTTCTGCAATGCTTTTATAGTCGATTCGACATCCCTAGAATTATCGAGAATATTCCACACAAGTCTAGTATTGTGTGTTTTCGCTATCTATAGATGGCGTTGTACTTCTCGAGCGTTCTAAATGCTACTAGGTCCTTCGATATTCGTTCGACTATTCGGTGATAGATGGCGTTACTCTTACCAGTGTAACAGTAAGCTTAGTTAACCTATTGCGTGTAGTTTTGGAAGATGACATAAACACAGCATTTTATAAGCGATCAGTTCTGACAAGGTTATAAGATAAGCTGGATTAATGTGATAAAACGGTCTGCTAGTCCAATAATCTGCATAAGCCCCATGTTTTGAAGTTTGACGTGTTTTATTGGGTCAGTGTGTAAGTAGATTTTAGATCTCAAACCGGCCTTTATTGATATAGTCATATAAGGCATGATAATAGTGACATCACTTTTGGTATAATACTTTACATTGGTTGTTTTGTATTATCTTACACGAGAATGGTATCTTCAATAATAAATACAATTATATTTTGTGCACTGATGACAGGTTGATCTGGTTTGTGTAATTATGATATTGGAAACCTGCAGCGATTGGTATTGGATTGAAATTTTTCTATCATCGTTTCGGTTTGAAGTTTAGTATAGCTGTTATTTTGGTTTTTCTTTTAATGTCTCGAGGCGAGCGGTGGCATTTGATATATTAACGTCTCCATGAGTTCTGACAATCGCTTAACACTAAAATAGAATAAACAGATCTGTCTCTCCACACAAATAAACATAAAAAGATAAACAGATAAACAGATCTGTCTCTCCACACAAAAGCTCAAGTATTTTTTTATCAACGTTTTCTTTTGTGCGCTTCTGCACATACCTGTTATTACAAGATTGGTATTGATTACGCAACATGTGTAGCTATATAATTATTATTACTCGATTTGTGCCCACAATGTCGATTGGCCGGTGACTTGACATATCGAATACATTCGTACTCGTATTTAAACATAATCGTATTTAATAGGTTTTTTTTTCCTACCTATGCTGATAGCCTTGAGAGGCTATTTCAGCTTCGCCCTAACGTGTGTAGGTGAGCTCGCGGGGCTCAAACCGAAGTGTTGCTAACACTGACCCTAGCAAGAGCAGTGCTTCGCAGAATCTACCCACCGGATCGGAAGCGCGACCCACTGAGAAGATCCGGCGAGAAACTCAGTGGGCTGTGTCTATGGGTTAAGTCGCTCGTCGAGCCCTTCGTCGCAAGCGACGGGTTCGACGAGGACGGTGACTGGGGTACGTATTGAGATGCAATGTTGCTACCATGTTCCCAAAGTCAAAGACCGAACAACTTACATACCATGAATAAACATAAACATAAAACAATAACCAATTGCTGAGTGTAGCTGCCAAGCTTCAGCACTTATCGTTTTAGTAAAATCGACATTTCGCGAGCCCGCAATTACCCACAGACAGACGCCATGCGCCAGCCCTGTCACGCGAGATCGTTGACCCGCACGGCAACTGATTTTGTTTGTGTTACATTGCCTGTATTTTATATGTATTTTTAAATATTGAAATCTCCAGAATTACGAAGGGAATCCTTAACATTCGTTACAAAGATTATTAATAGCAAAGAAAAGCGAAAATACATGTTTGAAAACGTTAATTCTACACATGTACACAGCGGATGATAATGGTATACATTACGTGGCTGCTATAAAACTCGCACGAGGCCCGTCGAGAACATTTTAAAGAGCGTGCCTCGTCCGCAATGATAAAGGGTTGCGGTAAATTCGTGATGTACCCGTAATGCACCCTTAAAATTTTACGTTCCCTACCCGGTGACGATATTTTTATGTCTTTCACATTTCCACTGAAACTTTATGCATATTCTTCCTTCTCTCTAATGTTTCGAAGATAACAGAGGGTTTATTTTTGTCTAAGTCCAAGACAGATTAATAGTTGAAATTCAATTACTTTGTATTTACTCAGCACTCTTAACAGTCTTCGTATCAATTGAGTTGTTTCGTGGGAGATTATTGTGAAGCACGTTTTCAATACAGAATTTAATTATTATTAAGAGCTTCGAAGTCGTCATGGCCTAAAGGATAAGATGGACGGTGTAGTCGTATTGAGCGAAGCGACTGTGCTCGTGTTAAAATCCCGCAGGCCGTGGACAATTATTCTAATGAAATACGTAGGTACCTACTTAATACCCCCTCGACCGGGTATCCGTAAATGGATTCCCAAGCATTTTAAAAAAAAAAGTTACCTACTTAAAATTTTATCACCAATTACTACCGTGATGAAAGAATAACACCGTGCGATAAAGATCAAATCCGCATAAATTTTTAATCTGCGTTATTACCATGCAATTGAGACAGTAGCACTCAAGCCTTAAGATATGTGGCGGCATTCACGTTATGATGTCTATTGGTTCCGAAAACCACTTACCACCAGGTGGGCCGTGAGCTCGTCCACATATCGGCGCAATAAAATGAATTGACAATTTGTTGTGGAAAATAGGTATATCGGTATAACTTGTTTTAAAAAATTATATATATATTATTATATATATATTTAGCTGTACGGTCAAATATTAAAACTAAGCAAACATGACCGTAATATACACTATTTGAAACTTTTAAATCAGTGAAATCAAGGGAGCCACCTCCCTTAAGTAATTTTAGAAATAGAATATATAATAAAAATATTTTTACGGGTGAACAACCTTTAAGCCCACTTTGCTAAGTGGGTGGGCAATTGAACCCATAGATATCTGACTGAACTCGATGATTAAATTGAATATCGTCACCCACCTTGTCGAAACCACCATGCGGTCGAAATCAAACTTAGACTGAATAAGTGTGGCGTTCCTTCCACCTTTCAGCCCGAACGCATACTGTTTCACGACAGAGATAAGCAGAGTGGCAGTTTCCATCTGCGGGCTTACAGTACTGCCGTACCATCAGTAAAGTTTTGTGAAACATATTTTTGGAATCTGGGTGTAATTGTACTTGTGTCGTATTTGGGAGAAAAGTCTAAAAAACTAACTAAAAGAAAACTAGGGGCCATTGAATATGGAAAGTAAAAGATGTGTGCATAGGCTGTAGATGTAAAACCTTCAGAAGCCTTATTTCGAATTTATATCGAATTGAATGACATGTAAGTCTCTGCTTAATGTCGCTTTTCGAGTAACATGTCTTTTTCATTCTTTTTTTCTATTGCTTAGATGGGTGGACGAGCTCACAGCCCACCGGGTGTTAAGTGGTTACTGGAGCCCATAGACATCCACAACGTAAATGCGCCACCCACCTCGAGGTATAAGTTCTAAGGCCTCAAGTATAGTTACAACGGCTGCCCCACCCTTTAAACCGAAACGCAGTACTGCTTCACGGTAGAAATAGGCAGGGTGGTGGTACCCACCCGCGCGGACTCACAAGAGGTTCTACCACCAGTAATTACGCAAATTATAATTTTGCGGGTTCATTTTTATTACACGATGTTATTCCTTGACAGTGGAAGTCAATCGTGAACATTTGTCGAGTACGTATTTCATTAGAAAAATTGGTACCCGCCTGAGATTCGAACACCGGTGCATCGCTCAACACGAATGCGCCGGACGTCTTATCCGTTAGGCCACGACGACTTCCAAACGTAACTATATAACGTAAATGCGCCACCCACCTTGAGATATAAGTTTTAAGGTCTCAGTATAGTTACAAACCTTTCAAACCGAAACGCATTACCGTTTCACGGCAGAAATAGGCAGACCCGTCCGGACTCACAAGAGTCCTACCACCAGTAATAAGTTTCAAATCACAACAGAACGACGCTAAAGAAAAAAAAACGTCCTTCAAAATAATGTGACATGTTCGTTAAACTGAACTAAAATTGCCGGAGCACAGCCACGTCAAAAGCACGACCAGGTATTTGTGAATTTATGCCAGTTAAACTGGCCAATAAAATACAGTTTTACACTGTTGTGAAATTTAGCGCCACTCGTAAAAAGGACCGGTCAGATTGAAATAAAGACGGCCATTAAAACTTAAGTAGTAGTTTTAAAGGAACTCTTAGTGAGATGAAACGATTCATGCATTAAAGAAGACACGTTCACTAACCTTCGGGGAAAGAAAACTATTTTGTAGCGGTTTGGCTTTTAGGTATGCGAGATTAAACATTATTTTTTTTGGTTCTTCATATCGACCGTATTGTTCTAATCTGTAATCGTGTGGTATCTATATGGATGTGAATCGCGAATCCATTGAAATGATGGTTGGGATTCAGAGGTTACATTATAAAATACGGTGGGATTTTTTGGTTTCTCAATTGCTTAGACGAGCAGTAGAGGCGTTATATTAAGTGGATACTGTAGTCCATAGTTATCACAGCGTAAACACCATCGATCTAATTGAGACATTACAGAGAACTGATCCTTTAAACCATTTTTTTTCCTATCTATTCTAGTAACCTAGAGGGGTTATTTTAGATTCACCGAACTGGGTTGCTAACACTGATCCTACCCTTTAAACCATATGATTGATATGATGATGTAAAACTATATGATTGCTTCGTGTCAATACATTCGATCTGGTTGTATCTACATGTGAAATGACAATGCTATATAGTATAGTATTAGAAATTAATTGTTACCTTTCAAATAGTAAACAAGTAGGGTAGTATTCGTTGTAGTATTCTTTTGGTAGATAGATAAGATTGTTATTCATGTTTTATTTTATTGCTTATACCAATGCACAAGTTTACGGCTTACGTGGTGTTAAGTAGTTACCCGAGTCCATAGACACCAATACGACAAATGGCGCCACCTATCTTGGAATTCTATGTCTGAGTTCTATAATATGTATAACCGCGTCCTACTAACCGTAACGCATTGTTGTAAGGCATATTTTCCTTTGAATTTCTTGTGAATTTCGTGAATAAAATCGTTTTTATGAAATTCGTATATATAGTTATAATGCGTAAAAGTCTCCCAAATGGGCACGTTTATAATTCTATCTACACGAAACTGCGTAATGAAATTGCATATCGAAAGCGGGGAAGAAAAATAAGTTTTTGAGTTTTTTTACCGGGAATGATATTGAAACAGTAATGATATTCCACAACAAAATATAAAAGAATATATTTTGTTAATTAAAGGAGAATCCTTTGATTCGTCTTGCGTCTGATTTTAGGCGTAAACTAAACATGAGATCCTGTTTGAGAGATGAGACAGCCATTATACAATACTCACCCATAAGACTTCTTCATATTTCAAGGTTCATTCAAGTTGTGGTTTGGTTTTTGGTGATCACTTAAAAGCTCGTCTACCTAACAATAACAATAAAATATATTTAGAAAAGTGCCTCTCTGATTTTTTAAATTTAAAACAAGAATTGCATATTGTTCTATAAATCTCAAAGACCAATTTAATATGATATAATATGTCTAATAACTTAATTTTGCTGAAAATTATAAAATATAATTCAAATAAATAAACAGCACATTCTGTAAGATGTAAGTGCGCACAATCATTTAAATTAATTTTCAATTTACAATTTTAGACATTGTTTTCGAGCGAAATGTGCCAAGCGTAAATGATGCGAAGTGTCGGGAATGCACAATTAATATTCATAAGGCGGTGACGGCGCTTGAGGACATAATATCAGCTCGCTTATGGCACCAGAACTACATAACTGGGGTAAATATAACGGGGTACTTATAAAACCATCATAGCATGTACATAGATTTTTCTCTATAGATTTAATGTAATGATTTTAAAGTATTTAAAATGTTATAAAACAACAAAAGACAGATGTAGCTTAGAACTGTATTTTGTAGAAATTATTTAATTTTTTATACGAAAGGACAAAAGATTATTATTATTTTTGTGTTATTTGGTTCATTAATCTTACGAAAAACGATTCGTAAATTTTAAACGTTATGCTTGTTTAGTGACACGTATAATAAATATAGCAATTTCTTTTCCTGGGCTTGTTTTTATGTGTACTTAAACATAATTGGGGCAGCGGTTAACTAAGAAGAGAAATATATCTGAATCGTCTTTTTAAATGGATTGCTATTAGCGAAACGAATTATCATTAGCTCATTTCTATTACAAAGATAATGTTCCGTAGTATTTAAGGCTGGTAGGTTTTATTGCGTGAGAAAATCTCGTTAATATCTATACAGTTCATACGTGAAATCATATTGTCCCGATTTCGAGGGTAGAAATGCCTTTATTTTCACACGATACGGACTTGCATTATCATTAAGTGGATTATAAGACCTGCCTACTGGTGGTAGGCGCGTCTGAGCCAGCCACTGTCCATCTTATTTCCGCCACAAAACAATCATGCTTTTCGGTTTGATGGATGGGAAAACCGTTAGTTATATTATATAACTGAGAATTAGACCTCATGTCTCAAAGTTGATCGCAGTATGCACTTTATGATGCGATATAGGCCGAGAGCTCCTTTTACGTAATGAACTCTTCCATTTAACCAATAAAAAAACAATAAAATATATGTAGTCAAAAATTTAAAAATACCTGCTGAAGTAGCAAACCGAGTTAGTTGTCGTGGCCGAAAGGATTAGACGTCCGATGCATTCGTGTCTAGCGATGCAACGGTGTTCGAATCAATATGTTCTTAACAAGTTCAGGATTGACTTCCACGGTGTAGGAATAACATCGTGTCATAAAAATCAAACCCGCAAAATTATTATATAACTTGTGTAATCACTGGTGGTAGGACCTCTTGTGATTATGTAATTATACTGAGACCTTAGAAATTATATCTCAAGGTGGATGGCGCATTTACGTTGTAGATGTCTATGGGCTCCAGTGACGACTTAAGATCAGGTGGGCTGTGAGCTCGTCCACTCATCTAAGCAGTAAACAATTACCTAATATAAGGTTTTTTTAATGAAACTGTTCAGGATATATTAGAGCGAAGCTGTATAATTATTGTATCAGCTGTTGACGCATGTTCAATTTTTTCAAGTTAATTGGACGCCTTAAAACCTGTCAAAATGACGTTCAGATATTCGGTTAAAACATAGAAGCTAATAAATACGTGTTAACAAGGAAACAATTGTCAAATGACACCAACAAATTATGACATTTGTGCATAGACCTATATTTGTGTGTTCCGTAAATTCAAGCGATCCTGACCTTTTTTTTCCTATCTAAGCTGATAACCTTGAGAGGCTATTTCAGCGTAACCTTAACTTGTAGGTGAGCTCACGGGGCTCAAACCGGAGTGATGCTAACACTGACCCTAGCAAGAGCAGTGCTTCGCAGAATCTACCACCGGATCGGAAACGCGACCCACTGAGACAAAGTAATCCTGACTATTTTACAATATCGATAAATGCCTTATTATCAGCACTCGACATCTCGTAGAAAAAGTTCCGGAATGTTCGTTGCATTTTTGGAACGAAGTTCCTTACGGCAGGCTTCGAGGGGATAGGGATTTTGCTGCGCGACCGAACTGAAAAAAATGTGATAGTAAAACCGTAAGAAAAAATCCGTGGAAAAAAGTGCGTGGAATAAAACCGTTAAATGAGACGTGCGCAGGCGCGACAGTCGCATACACAAGCGAGTAGTGTATAATACCTTTCTCTTTCTCCCTCTTTCTTTTCGTTCTCTCATCCATTCTCTTTCTATTTTACGTAATTTATTATTTCCTAAAATACTGAATTTCCTAAATACTTTCCTATACTTAAATAAAAACTAATCAGCAAAATTTAAGAGAAAAATCAAGAAAACCTACATAAAATTGAGCACGATTTTTTTTTTGCAAATTGTGTCGATTCTACATTAGCCGAAGGAACTTCGTTCCTACCTGGTGTCCCACGACACCACATCTTTTTATAATAGAAAAACAAAGGAGGGTACGCTCCCTCCAAAATTGTCTTTATCTCTGAAGTAGAGCGCAAAGTGTCGATACCAACAGTTAAATGATTTCGAAATTCATAGTTAGTTAGTGGGCTTATTGTATATTTCTCTTAATTGAGTAATGATTTTCTTTAACGAGTATAAGCGCCTGCTTTAGTGCGCTCGAAACATTGCGTGCTTAACATCGTCAGGCGTTTTTAATACGACGCACCGTGGGAGAAAATTTGCGGCATTCAGTCACAATACGTTTCAGCCACGCAACATTTAGGAAAATTATAGGAAATAACGTCACGGCATCGTCCACAGTGAGGTTTTGTCTTTTTATCGTCTCAGAAGAACGTGAAGGTATGTAAGGTTGGGTATTTAGAAAAAAAAATACAGTCTACGCAATTAATTAAACATACAGTTGTGAATTGGGACCATAGGTAGGCGTTATAATGTAATAACCTTTGCCCGCTATGTGACGAGTTTCTGTCTTATCTATGGTGACGAGAACCGAAGTTTTAATTGGACTTTTTGGCGGGAACGCGAGGAGTGAAGTTGTGCGATTTGTTTTATTTTGTCTATTTAGTGTTTCTTCAGGCTTAAATGTGTAATAACGGTGGTTTGCTAACTGTTTAGTATCCGTGAAAGTGCACAAATGTGGGAAAATGAAACAAAGCCGCTGAACGTAATTTCTTGGGATCCTACAAAAAGTCCACTGACAAAGTCTCCGTAAATGACCACCATTTTACTAAGATTATATGAGATATATTTCATACCATTTCACCTTTTTACTGGTGGTAGGACCTCTTGTGAGTCCGCACGGGTAGGTACCACCGCCCCGCCTATTTCTGCCGTGAAGCAGTCATGCGTTTCGGTTTGAAGGGTGGGGCAGCCGTTGTGACTATACTGAGACCTTAGAACTATATCTCAAGGTGTGTGGCGCATTTACGTTGTAGATGTCTATGGGCTCCAGTAACCACTTAACACCAGGTGGGCTGTGAGCTCGTCCACAGATCTAAGCAATAAAAAAAAACTTAACTCATTTCTTTCAATCAATATTAATCAACTTCTTTTCATAATATCATATATTTCATAAAAAAAGTTTTCATTAAAATTAAAATAAGACTTGACTTAGTTACCAGGTCATAAAATCTCTTAAAAAAAAGTTTTAATTGAATTTTATTACATAATTTTGCGACCTCCAGTTCTTTATTTTCACAAACTTAGTACATATGTTTTCCATTTATGAACGATGCGCTATGGCCAGATTTAAGTTTGCCGCCAAATTGTCGATGTTCTGTCGAATATCATTTTGTACTTTGCGCTCGTAGCTGTTGTGAGCGGTGTATTGACATGGATAACGACATGGGCGAGCTGCGATAAAACTAGATGAGTTTTTCAACTTCAAGTACGAGAACCGATATGGTTCATGTAATATATTTCACATTTATTATGCCTTGTATTCAATTATCATAGGGTCTATTTTAATTGTGAGTATTGTGTCGGTTATTATTACAATTTTAGCATACACCTTAAGTGTATGAAAATATGAATAACATAGACATAAGTACGACCCGCAGTTTTGTGCAGGTAGGAATTATATGTACCTACAAGGAGTCAAAAAAAAAATCAATCCGTAGGGAATAGCTAGATCAAATCTAGATTCACTCACCGGGCTTCTGTTTTGTACTTAATTAACGGTATAAAATAATATATAGGTTTATCCAAACAAATCTAATAATTATAGTTTAACAAAAAAAAGTTCCCCGACTTAATGTAATCTCACAGGATGTTCTTAAAATTGAAAATGACTGTATTACTTTTTTACGCTTCAAGTAGCACTGACAGTCGAACAGACACGTGTCACTCGACATACATGTAGATGCATTTATTTCAATTATTAATACGTGAAGCAAAAACTTTGTATTCCATTTTACGAAAATTGCGCGGATGGAGGAGTATGAAATTTTCCACCCTTATAGAGAATATAGAGAAGAAGTGCACAATGCTAATTTTTTTTTTAAATAATGCACAAAAGATACATTAAATCATTAAAGAAAACATTACACACACTACGTACCATGTTTTTGACGCACACACGCATGCATACTATTTATTGTCAAACTTTGGTTCTTGACGTCTGTTGTCAAATTGAGAATAGATTAATTTGCTTTGTTAATATTTTTTATAGTGTAGTCTTGGTGAAATTTGTGATTATCTAATATATAAAATTCTCGTGTCACAGTTTTCGTTGCCATACTCCTACGAAACGGCTTGACCGATTTTGATGAAATTTTTTGTGCTTATCCGGTATCTATGAGAATCGGCCAACATCTATTTTTCATCCCCCTAAATGTTAGGGGTAGTCCACCCCTAAATTTTTTTATTTATTTTTTAGACAAAATTTTTAATTTCTATTTTTTTATGATACAACATACAAAAATACATACAATCCTCAATTTTCACCCTTCTACGATCAACCCTTATTTTTTATTTGCTAATTAAAAACTTTAAATTTTTTTGCGAGAATTTTGTTTTTATTTTGTCATGACGTAGAATAAAAAAAATCATATTACTCTCAATTTTCACTCTTATACGATCAACCCCTATTTTTCCATCCGCAATAAGGTTGCAAGATGGCAATCAAATATTATAATTGTAGTACGATAAATTCTTATTCAGAGTTTATAATTTCAAGTTCCTTTAATTATGATTTTTTTTTTAATTTTTTTTTTTTTTTTTTTTTTATTGCCTTTGTAGGCAGACGGGCATACGGCCCACCTGATGGTGAGTGGTTACCGTCGCCCATGGACTTCAGCAATGCCAGGGGCAGAGCCAAGCCGCTGCCTACCGCTTAATACTCTCCACAAGCCTCGTTTGAAGAAGGACATGTCATAGCGCTCGGGAAACACCGTGGAGGGGAGCTCATTCCATAGCCGGATGGTACGTGGCAAAAAAGATCTCTGGAAACGCACTGTGGATGACCGCAGTGGCTCCAGGTAGTATGGATGAACTCTACTTCGGTGGCGGGCGGTGCGATGGTAAAAACGAGATGCTGGTATCATCTCGAACAATTCCTCAGAGCACTCCCCATGGAACATACGGTATAAAATACAGAGGGAACCGAAGTCCCTCCGCAAACCCAGAGGCTCCAAACGAATTTGACCTCCCGCGCTCGCCGGTCGACTACTGATCAACTATCAATCGATCAGCTATCCCCACCAGGTGTCACCACTGATCCAGCAAACATCACGTAGTAGGGATGGGGACGAAGCCGGTCTCCTGTCTTACTTACTCACTATACATCATAGATTATACACTTAATATATTTGAGAGCTATACAATACTATACATTTTTCAGCCATGTTTTGTTGGTTTTATTTGTGTATCAATAGTATGTTCAGTAGGTCTGAGAATCGGCTACTATATATTTTTCATACCCCTAAGTGAAAAGGGTTGTCCACCCCAAACATTTATTTTTTATTTTAATTTTTTGGATATATTTTTTTGTTTATAATGAGGTATTATGTGGTTAAATGAGGTTTTTATTTCTACAGTAGAATTTCCCTAGAAATCTTATTTAAGGCAACACAACGTTTGCCGGGGTAAGCTAGTAGAAGTATAAAATACAATCATAATAGTGTACAAACTTACAATTGCAATTAATTATAGTCGAATTTCGACTACTGCGGGACCTCTAGTTTCAATTATAACTTTTTCTATAGTTCAATCGAGTTCACTTTTCGATAAGTATAAATCCGAGGTCGTTGACACGATATTGACTTATGAATGAAGTTCAATATCGTATTGCGTGCTGATTGAGCGCGTGGGCGATAACATGATTATGAACGAACATTAATCACACTCTAACAAGGTTCGTTGTCTTTTGTGTACATATTTTACTTGTATTGAATAAAAAAATGGTTTCATCCGAGGTACCTATATTAACCCAGTATAATTCGTGTAAAAGATTTGGAATCTAAAAATTTCAATTAAATGTAAAACTATAATGTTTTTTAAAGTATCAATTTCCTACAAATTTCAATTCTAAACGAAATTTGTGTTACAATTTAAAAAAAAGAAAACAATATTAAACTCCTGACGTAATACTTAGAGCAACGGGTCAACCGATTTGCACGGCAGCATTGCGTGTTGATAATTAACAGGTGTGTCTTACCGTGAGTTGAGTTTGTAATCTTCCGGGTACCGAATTCTTTATCTTGATGTCGATTAAAACGTTTGAATTGCTGTAATTAAAGCCCTCAGGCTAGTTGTGAGATTTTCATGCGATCGGAGAATGTAGGTTTTAATTAGATTAGATTTTAATTTTTATATTTAAATATTTGTTTCTTATTTTTTGTTATAATAAATAACAAAAAATAAGAAACAAATATTTAAGTGCGTGGACGAGCTCACGACCCTCCTGATATTAAATGGTTACCTACCTTGAGATATGAGTTCTGAGGTCTCAGTACAATGGCTGCCCCACCCTTCAAACCGAAACGCATTACGGCAGAAATAGGCAGGAAAAAAATGTTTCAACGTTCCTCTAGTTATTTCTTTAATCGATTGCAGGTAGGTGTACGTACCATTTACGTACTAATATCACTTAAACGAATATTTTTTTCTTAGATACATAAACGGAGCCAATAAAAAGTAACATGCTGTTTCAAAGTAAAGTAAAATAATAATGTTGCTTACTTAGTATTTACTCACTTTCTCATAATTAAAAATATAAATTAAATCAACACAGAATAGGGTATTAGCATGCTATATTATGAATATATAAATGAAAATTAATGTTTGTGAGTTTGTCCTTTATTTGTTCCTAAACCGATATTCCGAATGTAATGATTCTTGGTAAAGTAGTGGTTAGCCGTTCAATGAAGATTTCTATCAGTACTACCACCAAGTTACGGTAGGTGGCACGCGAGTAGTTCCAAGAAATAGTAGTTCCAAAAAAATGAAAATCTTATTTTCATACACTTATCGATTAATCAGTTTTGGCGGTGAGACCTCAATGATACAGCAGTCTAGCTACCATTACTGTTGTTCATGGGCGTCGCGTGACTACTTAGCATCAGGTGGCCATGTTCTCGTCTCGTTCTCGTATAATAATAATAATAAAAGTAACAGCAAAACGTGACCGGGTTTGATGAGTGCCTTAAACTTGTGAAATTAAGTGCAAAAAAAGTAAAAGAAATTGAGAAAAAAAATGTGGGTGTTAATTGCGTGAACTTAACAAGGGTTTTAAGTCTAGCTTTTAAATAGTCATGAAGTTTTGTCTTGTGGTGTGTGTTTGTCAATTTAATTTCAAACGTTATAAATAAGATTGAGGAGAAGAGACCATGAACATTTATCTCCTGTGTAATGCAACTGAGCTTTCAACTTCAGAATAGAGAGTGAAATCTCTTTGTGTGTCCATCGGCTAGCCTAAGTAAGTCGTCAGTGAACGCGCCAACGGATTTCACGGTCAATATTCAGCAATGACCTTTCGAAGCAATATGGAGAAGCTAACTAGGTCGTTGAGTCGTCGTGGCTTAAAGGATAAGACGTCCGGTGCATTCGTATCTAGCGATGCAACGGTGTTCGAATCCCGCAGACGGGTACCAATTTTTCTAATGAAATACGTACTTATCAAATATTCAGGATTGACTTCCACGGTGAAGGAATAAAGTAACATCGTGTAATAAAAATCAAACCCGCAAAATTATAATTTGCGTAATTACTGGTGGTAGGACGGACCTCTTGTCAGTCCGTGCGGGTAGGTACCACCACCCCGCCTATTTCTGTCGTGAAGCAGTAATGCGTTTCGGTTAGAAGGGTGGAGCAGCCGCTGTAACTATACTGAGACCTTAGAACTTATATCTGAAGGTTGGTGGCACATTTACGTTGTCTATGGGCTCCAGTAACCAGTTAACACCAGGTGGGCTATGAGCTCGTCCACACATCCAAGCAATAATAATAATAATAATACGCGACATTTATCTTTGTAATTAAAGATCCGTTTTATTTGCTATTAGTATCAACTATTCGATGTTTTAAATTGAACTACATAATATGCAATTTTATCCCATTCAAATAGCTGAGGAAGTTTTTTGTTACGATATTTTTCCCAAAATTTTAACTTTAAATGGCTCTTTTGTGTATAGTTGTAAAAATATCGCTTAAACCAAATAGTCTTTCACCACTCGATACAAATTAAAAAAAAACTGTAAATATAATAAATAAATGATCAAATACGTTTGCCAAAGCACCGCTGGTCACGGAACAATGGATCGCTCGATTTCCACTGATGGATATTTGTTTTCAGCTACTTATCCGTCACGCTGCATTCTTAAAGTTTCATTTCGTGAAATATTACGATTGTTTTTTAAATCTACACGATTTGCTTAATATCGTTGTTCTATTATCTCATAAAATCTCAAAACATTGGGATGTGTAATTCTTGTTGTTCTTATCTCACCAATAAGGTTGGCCTAAGATGTCTCCATGCTGCAATTTACATTTAAAAGTATAAATGGACGATTGCAGTTTCCGATTTAGGTTCAACACGCTTTCATTAGTTTGGTATGTATGTTTTTGTGTACCTTTAAATGTCATTATCACTGACTTCAAGACGTCTGTTTAATTTGAAAATTTGCTTCCGCATCGAGGACCGATGATTGTACGATCATTTTATAACTTCGATCCAATATTCTTATTTATTAACAATGGAATAAAAGAAGATGAACTTAATTGTTGGTTCAGTTTGTTATTTCAGTATGCTTTCTTAGTTTTTAACTACTAACTACACCTATTAGTATTACGTACGGTCTCACACCTTACTTCGCTCCACATTAACATGATAACATCCTGCCCGACTATTAATCAGTAGGTATTAGAGAGAGGGATAAGTTTGCGAATAAGCTCTGGATATTATCTAAGTCTGAAAGATGGATTGTGAAGTAGCAGTAGACGCCGTAGAGATAATCGTCCTGTAAGGTTCAGTCGATTATGTGTAATATAATACGTACAGACAGGAGGCTGATTCTGAGTTCAGTATTTAATAATTATTATGTATTTACAAATAAGGCACGTGTATTTGTAATAAGTAAGTATATAGTAATGATACTGCTTAATTTAATCTCGCAGTTTCCTAAGCCTTTAAGTATTGCACCACCTTACTGTTCTGATCTTATTAACGGATTCGGAAAAAGGAGTTTTTTTTCCTCTTCATTTGATCAATTTTAACATGATTTGACCAATCGTTTGAGTTATATTTAATAATACAATTTTAAATGGCTTCGACTACCTACATTGATTATATTCTTATTGGAACGAAGTTCCTTATGGGACGATGCGGAGGGGTACCCTGACCGGAAAAAACGTCCGTAACGTAAGATTTTTAATAGTAATGCACACAGTGTACGACTTAACTTTGTAATAACGTACAAAAAATAACATCTTTTTTTATCATTCATTGACCACGATCTCAGAGCGTTCGTTTGCGCAATACACTAACTCTTATGCAAACAACCGTGAATGAAGTATACCACAATAAGTTCGCACGTTACCGAATGACCGTGGGTTGTTGCGAAACCTCCAGTTTCATTGTCTTTATACCTCGAATAGAACTTAAAATGAATATTTTTATAATAGGGAACTTCGTTCCTATCCGGTATCCCACGACACCGCACATCTTTTTTTATATATTGTTGAAGTCGGTTTTATGTTAGGTAACATTTTTGTATAATTGCAATACATATGCGTAATTATTTGATGTTCTGTCGACCCATAAATAAATATCTGAGTTAAATAACATTCATTGCTCAAAACCGCTTTTTCCATTCATGTATTTTCTTTTTCGTATTTGGAAAGTCCATATCAAGTATATATTACATAATAAGTTTAAATATTAACGTAAAAAAATATATATTGAAACCATGACTGGTTTGCTCAGTGCATCTGAAATCGATTGTGAATTGCACAAACTTTTCTAGAGCGAAAACTCTTAAACCAACGTGAAATGTCGCGAACTCTTCAGGCAGGAAACTCCTTGAATACAATTAAGAGTTTTTAACAGCCAAGCTAAACCTTTTCAAGCATATGCTAAAGGCAAAAATGAGTTTATACGGTTTATACTGCATTAATGCTAGTCGAATTTCATATTTGTTTACTAGTCACGCAAGGTACATTAGAATATGTATTTCAAATTATACGTAATTTGCGGTACAGAATGTGTACATTTCACTTATAATTCTGTTTGGAGGGTCGATATAAATTTTGAAAAAAATGTAGTAAATATATAATTCTTTTTTGTACTTAGTTACGTTACTTCTGTATATTAGAACACGAGTAGTCATATCTGTGCCCTATATATCACTCCCATGTTACATATCAGAACTGGTAGTAGGGCCTCTAGTGAGTCCGCACGGGTAGGTACCACCGTCCTGCCTATTTCTGCCGTGAAGCAGTAACGCGTTTCGGCTTGAAGGGTGGGGCTGCTGTTGTAACTATACTGAGACCTTAGAACTTATATCTCAAGGTGGGTGGCGTATTTACGTTGTAGATGTCTATGGGCTCCAGTAATCACTTAACACCAGGTGGGCTGTGAGCTCGTCCACCCATAAAAATAATTAAAAAAACTAGAATTTATCGAAATGTAGACGGAAATATGGAATTTATCAGGGAAAATGGAGGGGGACGGAAGTGGATTCCTTGATTGAATGCTATGTTTGTGTATTCGCAAAACCTTACACTAGAACACGTTTTTATTCGTAAAATTTAAATCGAGTATCATCTCTAACCCCGAGTTCAAGCAGCAAGAATTTTAGTATAAATTTATTTCGTTACTTAACAAAATGTTGTCAAAGTCAATTTCTCAGGATTAAGTTGGCCTGTTCTTTCCCTCAACACGTAATATAAGGTTCAGTAGTGATCTCCCGTTACGCGTTGTCATCTTTGTCGGGTAATTCGATATAAATGATTCGGTATAAACGGAGCAAGCTTCGTATTTCAAATTAATTTTAAGTTAAAAACATTTCATCGACGCTGCTATTAAAAAAATAAATACATAATAGTGTAAAAAAAGCGTATTTTGTTAGTTTTTTTAAACTATTATTTAATTTTCATTTTTTAGTTGAATTTAAATTTTTTCAATGTTTTTTTTGAATACTGAATTGTCGTCGGTCCTTAATAAGTATACCAAATTTAGAGTTAATCCGACGTTTTGAAGGGGGTCAAAATCATCTTCAAAGATTCCGTTACATAAATACATACGTCTGAAGCTAATAAAAGCGAATTAAAAACCTTAATGTTTTTTTGTCGTAAATTTTGTCTGCTTTTAGTATAGTTTCTCCTTAGTCCATTATTACAAATGGGTACTTACTTGTTTTTTAAACTGTAAACTAAGACGAAAGCCCTGCACGTTAATTAAGCGTGTGCTCGGTGTGTAAACACGCGATCTTCCATTAGCGATACTTGCGTGATTGCCTATTATAATACTATTTCACGCCCGCTCAATAAATAATATCACGTAAAATATATTCAGTATTTTTGTGTATTAATTATGAAAATAAAACATTTTGTATGAAGTTACAATGTTTATTTTCTTTTTCAACTAGATAGACTTATGTACTTTTGTTTTATTTCCATGAATTTTTAAGTTTTTAAATTTCGAATGTAACCCATTAAAGAACGACTACACTTGACGTGACATTTACATGACGACGGCGGCTAACTTTGTTATGTACTCATATTGTGTAATCCATTACCGTTGCTATTATTCTGTAATTATACAGAAGTAGGAAACGAAACTTGTTGCTCCGAGACCGCTGTTCAAAGGAGGCTAACGTACATACATTATCAGTATCAGGCGAGTAGACAGACCTTGTCAGCCAAAAGACACGGCTGGACGTGAGCTCAATATCTATAAGTATACCTAGTCAGGTCATAAATTCTGTCACATGTTTAATGTAAAATAATTGAAACAAGTTTATTCATTATGTAACCATTCATATACCAAAATTAACTTAACAAAACATAGATTCTTATGACACTAAAGTTTATTCAAAATGACCTCCGTGATTTTGAATACAGGCCTTCTGCGCGGCCAGTCGTCTATCGCAGCACGAACGAGGTCCATGTCACAAAGCAATTTAGAGACAAAAGCGAACTGCGAATTTGTTCATTACTACATTCAATTTAGATATTGTTACTGCCCCAATCGATTCAATTGAATTATTGGCGACCCAAACGTGTGTATTAGTTTGAATTATTCTCGCATAGCTACCCGAGAGTCGCTTTCAAACGTGTTAAAATACATTCAATTAATTCCATTGGTTTGAATGGGAAATTGATAGCGTTGAAGGACTGCGAAAAATGACCTGGCTGTCATTTATTTTCATTGATAGTTGAACGAACTCATGACCTGCCTAGTAATAGATGATCACCGAAACCATTAGAAATTACAAATAGAATACATAAAATTAGTTTTTTGTAGTAATACTTGGTCAACGTCTTTTTATTTTCATAGTTAGTAAATATGATATTTTTTGGGAAAAATAAAAATGTGCGATAAATTAAATTGAAAATATTTTAGTCTGTTCTACTTACGTGGTGTACAGAAATGTATACAGATACATTCTCAATAGCCTGTTGCTCCTATCGTTCGATGTGAAGTAATTACAAATTCGTAAAAAGCTATTTCTGACCTTGTATTTCATGTGAAATTACAATTTGGTGTTTAACGAAAGGCTAAATAACGTGTAATCGTATTACGAAAAACTGTTGGAATATAATTGCGATAGGAACTTCGGGGCCTGAAAACAATTGGATTTCTTTCTGTCCGAAGTCAAAAATTAAAATTGTTACTGAATTTTTCGAGAGATCGCGGTCGCTTTATTAAACCACTTGCGTAATATTTTACGAGAGCTTTATACTCTTTAATTGATTATAGAAAATGAAAATTTTGATAATTATAGTATAACAACAATACGAAATATGTTTTACGACTTACTAAAAAAAAAATTGAGTCGATTTGAACAGAGCTCACGTCAATAGCAGCTGTCCTAAGCAAAGACTGAAACATCGTAATAAAAAAGTATTAAGCCTTAATCTGCCAAACGATATATCAACCTAAATTTTATGCCAGTCTACAATTTTCCAAAGAAGCAGAACGAATTGCATTGAAAAGTAATTTACGATGCTACGTGGCTACGAACTGGCAGTGGCTACGTGTCGTAGTGCACTCTACTGATTATTGAGCTCTACGAGTCTGACTTGTGTTTTGTAAAGGAATCTTTTCACAATTTTCCTTCTTCATATCTCCTTTGCAGGCTTAGAACTTTTAAAAGTATTAAAATATATATCTTATCCAATCTTGTATGTAGTGATTTGTAATATTTTAGATGTATAAACATAACACTTCGATGATATCTAAATAATTTTTTTTAAATTATGGATTTCTGGTGGCTCAGAATCCTTTCCAGTTTCATCAGGTGGGCGAGCAAAGGTTCAGCCAGCAGGGCTATATCTAAAATATACGACAGCGGGTCAGTTCAAGCCTTCTACCTATAGTACAGTAGAGCGTATTCTAAAGCCGCACGGGTAAGTACCACCATAACCGAAATTATGTATTCCAGTTTGAAGGCTGGGACTGTCGTTATAGAACGCAATTTAGATTTGGACTTTATTAATGTTGATGATCTAGTCTAGGGGGTTTCGGTAACCATTTTAAATCGTCAACTTATTTTGGCCATCTAAATTAATTTTTCTGACATAGCTGCGGTTGGTATTATTACCAGAATCAGCTATAATTTTAAATGTAAAGGTGAATGAATATTACTCTACTCTAAAAGTCAATTAATCATAAACATGCAAGATCCGTAAAAAATCCCGTATTTAAGTGTCATGAATAAAATAAAATTTTCGTTTTGTGCGTATATTGTAAAAATCGTATTAATATTTTATTTTAGAAGCTAACATCGTTCGTTATCCGTATTGTTATTCAATGTCGTTTCAGAGTCGATTGCTTTCTGAACGCAGCTGGCATTCATCTCACGCCTCCTTTTTGGCCAATCAGTGCTATCACAATAATTGTAACTATTGTTGGCGTTTTAATGTGTGTACCTTCGATCAATAATACTACTAGATTCGCGATTAGCGCTTCAAAAGCGGCCCGAAAAATAAGACCACAAATAAATTTGTGGTCTTATTTCAAATTAGTATGGTCCAATCATAGCCAACACTAAGACGTCAAAACGCTGCAATGCGCGTTCAAAAACTGAGTAAAAAACCACCGTAACACCAAGGTTTTGGAAGGAATATCTTTTTTTGGTAAATTTATATTATTAAGTGTTTTTCATAAAATAATAAACACAATTATATTGTAAATAAAACACAATTTACGAATATTGTAATTGTTTGGCCAATGTTTGCGACAAGGCACCAACTATTGTAACAAACATCACCTATTCTTGGACAGGGAATGCATAGAGTAGTTTTGTTATTTTATAATGTTATTTTTGTTTGTAGATTTCCTAGTAGCCCCTTGTCGCTGTGCACAATGGATATATATTGTCGCGAAAGAAAGAGGAGAAGAAATATAGAACTCTTATAAAAATTCTAGAATTGTTCAATGGTGGTGGCAAATCAATGCAAAAAAGTATTAAAAAAACTTTATATGTATGTGTAAATATTTTAAGCGTATATGCTGAAAAGGATTTGTTTTCTGGGGGAAACGAACACAGCCATAAAATAAGCCTAAATTAAACTGATTATAGAAAAATTCATTGATATAAGATTACATTATATTTGTAAAAAGAAACCGCTCATATAAAAATGACTTCTAAAAGACAGCTTCATAACAAACTGAATCTGTTTAAAGGTAATTAAACCTACATTATTGTTTTAATTACTTCTGTATAAAGAATACGTGGAAAACATGTTTCGTGTTTCCTTTCATATTTTTTTTACTTTATTTAATTTTATTTTTTATCACCTATTTATTGTAATAGCGGCAATGTAAAATATTATCTACTACTTTTTTGAATCGGTCAAAAATAGTTGCGACCATACAAAACAAACCTAAAACAAATATGTATATTCTGCAACTCTATGTCTTTCAATACTTACTGTGTTCTGAGCATTGAAATGTAATACCAAGAACTACATCTAGTTCCACAATACAATAAGCACGAAATTTTAAACAAATATTTTTAACCTTATAAATTAGGCTTTAAGTATCATTTTAGAATAAATATTTTTGTACTGATGACTTTTTATGTTCAAGTGACATTTTAAATTTATTCCATAATATTCTTTTTCTGACGAAAGGACCTAAATACATATATTTTGCAATGGTAGTTAAACTTTATGTTTAAGTATTAAGGTTTATAATAAACTGAAGTCGTTAACATTATTAAACTTTTTTCTAAGAAATGAAGATGTTTTCGTGTCTGCAAACGTGGCCACTGGAGCGTCTTATTTTTGTTCCTGATCCGTAATCTAGTACTATTATTGATCGAAGGTGTGTACGTATCGTCTTCTCGCATTAAAACTGTATAATCTCAAAACTGACTAATTTTACAGGAGAGTGTTTTAAAGGCTTAACATGTGATATTTTTAATATTAATCATCTTTGCAACATTTATTTTTTTACCAGTTACATTATCTGTATTATAAAGTAAGATAAAATTATGTATTAATTTTGTTACATAATAGTAGTCAAAACAGGTAAACTAAAAAAAAAAACTAAACTACGCTCTTTTGACAGTATTTATGAGAAAAATACTGGTGATACCAAATAATTCCGCAAATTAACTCAATTTCGAATATTTTTGGAAATTGTACACTTTTAATGCGAAAAGACGATATATACTGGAATTATTTAGTTTTTTTGGCTGTTTGTTTAATTAGTGGTTACTGGGACCTATCTTGAACGATAAGGTCTAAGTATTGATGATTATTTAATAGGATATGAAATTATTATTCGTGGTAATTTATTTAGTGATCGATGAAGAGAATAATCTGTTTTTAATGTAGGGCAAAATGTTTGTTAATGTTATAAGTCCGTGTTGAGTTTGGCCTAGTTGGGTCAACGCAGCTTCCCGATATCATAACGCACCCTGGGCAGGGGCGGGGCTTACTGCATTGCGTAAAAGCTCTCGCCAACTTTTTGTCCGACAACTTAAACTAGACACCATAAACTCAACTAAATTGGAACTGGTGCAATGACCGTATTGTTCGCTGAAAATGTTTTTAACTTAGGCTTTTTGGCAAAATACTAAAAATGTAATTGGCTTTTTGGCAACTTCTAATTTTGTTTAGCTGTCTAAAACGAAACGCTTGTGTACGAAAGTCGATTCACAACGCTAATCTATATATATAAAAATGAATTGCTGTTCGTTAGTCTGGCTAAACCTCGAGAACGGCTGGACCGATTTGGCTAATTTTGGTCTTGAATTATTTGTGGAAGTCCAGAGAAGGTTTAAAAGGTAGATAAATATGAAAATGCTTGGAATTAGATAAAAATAACAATTTTGTTTTTCCTTTGATGTGTCCCCCGTCGGACGGATTCCTTTTGTTTGTTTTAAGTTTATTTTATACAAAAGTTTAGGTCTTTTATTTGTCGATTGAGGCACTACGAAGTCTGCCGGGTCAGCTAGTTAATAAATAAAACGAAATGCTTGTGTACGAAAGTCGATTCACAACGCTAATGTACAATATAAAGTAAATCTTCACTTCATATCACGTGCAAACAGGTTGTCAAATATAAATAAAAGAGCCTTGTGGGGTTTGATTGATACGCCAGGGGGAAAGTGACTTATTACTGTCGTGAAAAGAAAATGTTTTTCAAGTGCTTGTGCTTTGAAGCTAATGGATGTTTTACCTTTCATGATGTTTTACTTTACGTCGAAATGTATTAAGATATAATCGTGCGATAACTTCTTTTATGGGTGATGAGATTTAATCTGAGGTCACACTGGTAGGTATCACCGTTCTTTTAATTTTGCTACGAAGCATTTATTTGTTTATGTTAGAGAATCGAGACAGCTTACATATTAGAGTTCAGGTTTCGAGTGATTTCTCAAGGTGGTAATTCAATTTGTGATGTCTAAGGTTAAGCGTAAGGACACCCGTTATAAATACTATAGAATTGAGAAATAGACATTGGGTGGGTGGCGGCATTTAAAAAAAAAAGACATGCCCGCTGAGTTTCTTGCCAATTCTTCTCATGTGAATTGGCGGTAGTTCTTTTGACGTTCAACAAGTATGTACTTTCATTTATGTTGAATAATATTTTTTTGATTTGATTTGATTTGATTTAAAGTATATTTATGTCTATGGCCATCAATAACCGCTTAACACTAGGTAAGCCATTAGCTCGTTGAACTACCGAAGTAATTAAAAAATACAATTCTGATTAAAATGTGACCCAGTAAATTTAATGTCGAAAGGACTCCCAGCGATTATTGTTTTTTTTTTACATAAAACCTCAAACTTCCGGGGCGCAGCTGTGCGAGGCTTAATATATGTTCCGTATCTTGTGTGTACTGCTACTTTAGTGATGTTTTTATTTTAGAATTATCTGCTTCGAGCAGCGACTGATATACCATTATCAACAGTTAAAGTTTAATTTGACATGAAATGTTGCAATGCCGGCCGCTGCTTACGTGTCTAATCCCGCAGTTATTTATGAACGGCCCGGGCGAAAACAAAATTATTAGGGTAAACGGTAGTTGGCCAGTTTACCTTTAAATGGAAGGGAAAGTAGAAATTTCACGGGACCACCGCCTCCATGGAAACGCTTTCGCCTTCTTTCAGGTTATGTGTTTGAAAATGATCACACAAAACAGTCGTTGGTTGATTATTTTAACGCCCGGTCGAACCATAACTCGTTTGTGTTTTGGATCGATTCGGGTATAATGTTCAAAGCTCTAGCAGTGGATTAAAATAACATTAGTGAAACATGTGAAAAGTTGTTTTGGGACATTGATCAGAGGCGTCTAAATTAAAGGATTAAAGTTAGTGGTGGCAGGACCTCTTGTGAGTCCGCGCGGATAGGTACCACCGCCCTGCCTATTTCTGCCGTGAAGCAATAATGCGTTTCGGTTTGAAAGGTGGGGCAGCCGTTGTAACTATACTGAGATCTTAGAACTTATATCTCAAAGTGGGTGGCGCATTTACGTTGTAGATGTCCATGGGCTCCAGTAGCCACTTAACACCGGGTGGGCTGTGAGCACGTCCGCCCATCTAAGCAATAAAAAAAATTTAAAGATATTTTATTTTTTGAACACTTAAACACATTACGTAAACTCAAGCCATCTGTGTAATAGACTGTTCTAGAATATTGTTTCGCCGCAGCTTCTCAGAGCGAGGTAAACGTTCCGAAACGGACCAAGATACGCTGCGTAGATTAAAACTTTACATCGAGTCGCATTGCGGAAGTGAAGGGAGTAAGTACCCTTTTGTATTTTTTTTTTTGTTTTGCTGATGTAAATATCGAGGATATCGACCTTTTATAAGGGACCTTAAGAACGGATAAAGCTTTATAGGGTTTCTGTAATAGTGCTACGGAGAATTTTACGTTCGAAAACGGCGGGCACATAGATTTTTTACTTTATGCGATTACAGATGAACTTCGAAGCCATCTGATGGAACGAACGGTTTCTTGTAGACTATAGGAATTGATAATGTCACGAGTATAACCGCGGTTGTGTCGTTATCAAAGAATGCAAATCAAATACTTACAATAAGTAATATTGTTTTGTATGCAAAAATGTGAAACACGAAATACGATTTTTTTTTTAAATCCAAACCCAAAAGAATAATTATGTTTGTTTTATTCCACGTAAAAATTTGCGGGCAAGTTATCCAAAATCAAATTCAATCCAGATCTAATGAAACACAATCACTCAAAATATTGTATATATTTTTTAATTGTGATACACCATTAATTCAAATACTAAATGAACTAAAATAGACTTGAATTTTTTATGAAAATGTAATTTAAGAACGTCAAGCGTGCTTATTTCAAATTTAATACAATTGATAGGCCGTGGAAACGGAGCTCACTCGGAAAGGCTTTGTAAATAATTCTGCTAATTTGGCTTCCGTAATTTTCAAGAAAGAGACTTTTAATTCCCTTTTTAATATTTCGTAATCGAAATTTCCTTTTGTTATGTACATAATTTTAAATAGGGATCATGTATATTAAATTAGATACGTAATTTGTGAGTTTGTGTTTTTGCCGATTGTGCAGGTTTTAGCGATTTTCGTAATACTTATTCGTATATTTATCTAGTATTTGATCCTAGTATATTAATAGCACAATATTAATTTATAATTTCTAAAATTATTTCGGCCTTTTTAACCGGCCTTTATAGCCTTTATAAACCGACAAATACTCTGGCTAACTAAGGCGTGGCTACTGCACTAAGCTTCTAATATCTTTTTTCGGTCAAATACAATGCCCTTTTTAGACGAGTCTGTTAGTCGCGGTAGGCAGCGGCTTGGCTCTGCCCCTCGCATTGCTGAAGTCCGTGGGCGACGGTAACCACTCACCATCAGGTAGGCTGTATGCTCGTCTACAAGGGAAATAACAAAAATAAAACAAAATAGTTCGGTAGAATAAACTGAAGTCGCCGAAAAACCTATACACTGTTAATACTTAATAAACGCTAGCGAAATGTGTTCCTTAACACTCAGGCGTAAGATTCAATATAGAGTGACTACTGGGTTTTTGCATTCAGCAGCGCAAAACCACAAGCCGCAACTCTAAACGTAAATGTCGCACAAGTGATTGTGTCGGATGACGACAGATTTCGTATTCGTCAAGTTAACTGGATAGTTTGGGGTTTCGCACACCCATGCATTGTGTTCAACTGAAGCTTTCATGTTCGAATTTTCGATTATGTTGGAAACTATTCCCGAATTGTGCGATGTTTTAAATATTTTTTCATATCGATTTTTTTTCATGGTTTAGTATTTAGTATTAAACTGAGCAAATTTATTAGCAATATGTTATTAAAATAACATTAACATTATAACAATAATATGTATGTATTTACCTATAAAGTTGCCGTTCTACAAAACTGGCCATTTGAAACGTAATTTATGTATGGCCGGCAATTTTAAATCAAATGAATTTTTATTTTATTAATATGGATTTCTATTTCCAAATTCATTTGGAATATATTTGTATATGTTTCATCAACATGGACACGATAAAACGAGTATTAAGCGGTAGGCAGCGGCTTGGGTCGGCCCCTGGCATTGCTGAAGTCCATGGGCGACGGTAACCACTCACCATCAGGTGGGCCGTATGCCCGTCTGCCTATAAGCCAATAAAAAAAAAATACGAGCTAATTATTTTTACAAGTACAAGACCTTTTTGATGTGAAACATCTATAGCCGCACGTAAAACCGATTTCTAGCGTGGCGACGCATTCCGTGGCGACGCGTCGCCATGCGCAATCGACTGTGCGATTCTCTCCCACTCGATCCGGCGTTAAGCCATCTCTCTCGCTACACTGAGCTTGGATACCTATAGTGTATACTCCGTAGTGTATACAGTGTTGTTTACTACAGTACACATAACCTGTGTTTTACTTGAAAACAAATTCATTTTTCGTAAAATTTTATTTTATCATTATGACATATTTAGTTCCTATCACAATCTGTTCTTTTCTGCATATTACTTTTACAAAATAATGTCGATGTTTCACATCTGCCAGGCGTCCCGTGACGGCTCACATTTTTTTAACATGCCAATTTTGAATGGGCCAATATCGTTTTGGTGTTAACGTTGAAAGCTGATGCGAACTCATCTCATGCGGTAGATTGAGTATCGCCAGCTTTTAAGGATCCTACATATTATGATTTTGCTTCGTAGCAACATGCGCTCAAAATATTAATATAATTTACTGCATGTGCTTTAAATGTAATTTAGTTAGGTATAATATGCACTCTCTCTGACCCCAAAGAAAATAATACCTCCATTAGTAGCAAACGGTTCGGACTATGGGATTATAGCTGCTTATAAATGTTCCTCGATGCACCTTATGGGCTATATTCGGGTCGACCCGAGGAGGAATGAGGAATAGTGTCCATTACCTCAGACATTCATGGGGAACGAGCCTCGAATCGTTACCAACATACGTCATGAGCGAAAATCATGTTGGCCCTTTTTGTGGAGATGTGGTGGTAATGTTTGTTGTTCAGGTCGGTGTCACTCACTATTTAGCGTTTTTCTACCGTGAAGCTGTCATTTGTTTGAATGTTAATCGGTTTTATTTATTAATTAATCATTTTTTAAATCTCATCTTTAAGTTTTAGACATTCGATCATGAGCTGTCTACTTTACACCAAAAAATATTACACTTAAAACATTTTTCTTACAAATATGTTACGTATATCAGAAATTATTTAATATTATTAGGGTAATTCATCGTATAGAAGGAAATTTCCATTCTTCCTTCAAGAGTTAACGAAACGAAATAAATATGAATGGGAAACATTTTTAACGACATAAAAGAACGTAGAGTAGCCACGGAAAATGGAGTTTGAATCGTTTTATTCATTGCCCGAGAAGATGGAATGAAGTACTTTTGTTTGTTAGTAAATTTGGTTAATTCAGTCTGTAGCTTTATCGCAGTACTGCCGTTAAAGTAGACTTAGATATATGTTATTTAATGTTTACAGCTTTGGGTTATGTACTAAATTCCCTTTGTCGGTATTAGGTTCTATTTAGGACAGATTCAGAATAGTCCGTCCGAAGGGGCTGGACCTACTAAGACGACTTGGATGGACTGTGTGAATGAAGATATGGGAAAGAAGAGTGTGAGTGCATAGATGACATATGATAGACCTGAGTGGAAATAGAGAACTCGATGTACCGACCCCACTTATTGTCGGATAAGTGTACTTCTATCGAATGATTCGATTATACCAGAGTGCAAACTGTAAGCGAAGATTATAGGTAAGGCTTTTACGATGAAATTATAAAATCAGAAAATTTACAAATTTAAGAGCGTCAAGGTCTTGCGTAGATTTGTACCGTCATTCTGACTAAGTAATTTCAATTCAATTTAACTCATTTATTTATCAGATAACAATAATCCATCAATGCGTACCGATTTCAAGGGTGGGGCAGCCGTTGAGCTAGGTGGGCTGAGAGCTCGTGAACCCAAGGGTGATACAGTCAGTATCCCTGTGCAATTGTGCAATTCGTGTTAATGTACCAAGTTGGGTGATGGTCTTTATGTTGCTTGCAGTATATGCATCCTCTGCTATTTGAATATCAGCTGCTTACTAATCTGCTGCACAAACACTTACACGAAATCGTGTTTACAAAAATTTTTTAAGTATCTAAGTACAGGCTGATTCACTTATATAACTTCGAATCATTAATCGATTAACTAACATTGATCTACTGATATACTGATGTGCGAAAGTTAGTAAACAAATACAATATCAATAGGCATCATCTAAATTTGAAACAGTAGTTGAATTTAACGGTGTTCATCCTTCTGTAATTATCGGCATAGTTAATATATATTATACATAATAGATCCTATGAAAGGCTTTGTACGGAATTTACTCAGAGAATATAACGCAATCTCTTGTAACGTGGTAATAGAGTATAATCTACAAGCTTGTTTGTCTATCGTATGAAAAACTTCATGTGGATAACATCCCTTCGATCGGAGTGAATGCCCTCTTAACGCAGCGTGATACTAAATTTGATTAGTCAATAGATGATGTAGGTGTTTGTAGATCTTCGTCAATTGTTAAACCCTTGTTTTGATTAGATCGTATAAAGTATGATAGCTGTAAAGCATCAATTGTACGCAATTATAACGTGGATGTGACCGAAAAATTTTAGAATAGTAAATAAAGTTACATATTTTCTTGACAGAAGACAATACCTTATTTCTGAAGCCGTATTTGGAATTTTCAAATTTGTACAAACGTAGAAGGTTTGTAGAGGCGACATTATAATTACCTCTATCGAATGATCTTCACAAGCTATGGAGAGGAAATGAAGCAATCAGCGAGGCAAATAGCTTTGTGATGCGAAGCTCTGTATCTCCGGACGCAATTCTGGATCTTATTGTTCTGCATGCATGTATATTTTAAACATCAAAAGCTGAGTTTTTGATCTATGACGTTTTTACTGTCGTCGTCGTCATTAGAATTTCTCGAAAACAAAGTATTGAGTCTTGAGGTTTAGTTAAGGTTTTGCGAAATAATAGTAGATTAAAATTTCTACAATGTTGAATGTAAGGTAAAGAAGTCGGCTATTCTAATGAAAAAACCTCGACTCAAAACGTACGGGAAGTACATGAAAAAATAAATAGATTTAGTCTCGGGAGAGCACATTAAAATAACTTTATGAACAAGTTAAATAAAACATTTCGTTTACCATTCATTTTTACGATAATACGGATATTAATGAAACTTCCTTGTTTGAGTAAAAAAAAAATACGTTATCCAAAGTCAAGAATACGCAAACTCCGCAGAATTGCTCAAGTTAGAAACTTTTTAATCTGGTAGGTTGTTCAGTGTCAAATAACTAAATATTGATGGACTAACAATGGCGCTATTAATATTGTTACATGGGCTTGCGAGGGAACAGCGCCCAAAAACGCATCGAGCACATCTTTCGAGAAGTATGGCGGCAATCACTGTAACGTCTAAGGGTTCCCTTAATTATTAACACCAGATAGGCAATAAGCTCTTTTAACGATAAATTAAATTAATAAGTATAATAAGTATCCAAATACAATCGATCGTAGGAAGCCCTCCCGATTGGCATCCATGTTTAACGAATAACTTTTTGAATTAAAATTAATTTCGAACATGAAATCTAAAAGGAAACTTTGTATAAATATTTTATCTTTCTTAGCTTAGATTTCGATACAGAGGGGGCGTCGCAAAATTTTATTGTTACAATTCATTGTTTTGAGTTGATTTTAGTAGTAAATTAAATGCTCTTTTATAGAATGTTCACTTTATTGTTATATTAAATTTTAATGTACGCAACTGGTGAATACATTGTGTTATAAAATATTGCCTTTTTTAAAGGTATTATATTATATTATTATACTATACTATTTGTTATATCACTACATACTATTATACTGTTATACTACTATACATTTAATTTGTAAATTTTAGATGTCGATAGATCTTCACCGCCTATAAATAACACCGCGAATCGATCCTCGATCGAATTCCTGATCGATTCATCTGATCCACTCTTGGTGCCATCGGACGTTATTAGCTCTAACGCCAGCAATAGCCAAACGCACAGGCCACCCAACTTTGGACCGCCCTGTTACTAGCGGCTAGGAAAGAGATTTTGCCTAACATTAATTCAAACAATAACTTGAAACTTCTGAAACAATAACATTATTTCAGAGTAACTTAAACTAAACCTAAAGATGCTTTATCGCATCTATGATCTCACTTCAATAAACCGCGCTCGAGTAGCTAAGGCCATTAATTAAACTTCATCAAGACTAATTTACAACCGCGTGGCTATTCAAGACAAATTCTTAGCGTACTTGTACGCGTACTCTGTCCGAGTGTGAACTTAATTGAGTTTTGTTCGTTAAAGGATTACGTTTTGTTTGATGATTGCCGCTTTATATTTATGGTATGTTGAAGGGATGATTTAGAGGAAGAGGAAGACCTAAGCAAAAATGGATGGATTGCGTGAAAGACCATATGTGAAAGAGAGGAGTGAGCGAAGTAATGGTATATGATTGAGGAGTATGGAAGGAGAAAACATGTTGTGCCGACCCCAGGTCACTGGGAAAAGGGCAGGAGAATGATGATAGGCAATAAGCCTGTTGTAAGGAGACTGACAAAGGTTTTATAATAAGAAGGGATAAGACCAAATTAACAAAAAAAGGCTGGTTAAAAAAGGGAAGTACACAAACAGTACAGTAGTTTATTACGTTTCTATTTCTATTAACGGCAAGATGTTACATTAGATGCAACGTAGAAGGTTGTATAGATGCAGAATATAAACTTTGATTCTCACCATTCTTAGGTTTCTCCGTAAGATAAGATATATGAGAGCTATTTGGAGTTTAATAAAAACTTTCCTTGTCTTGTCTTCGTAAAGTTACCTTATTTTGTCAAAAATATTGTCGCTTTTATAATTCACTCGCCCAACGGCTAAATTTGAGTTAAAAAGGACGTTAATCGGACGAGGGCAAGTTCCGTTCTCGACAGATTCAACAAGTGATTAGGGTTTGACTTGGGGGGACCGGTGCCATCCGATGCTTTAACTTGAAGGATTGCGCGATTATCTCATGAATATATACTTACTCCCTTACTTGAACGAAATATAGAAAATTTGAGTTTCACAAGTTCGTTTTAAGTCACACTATGAATTTGGGGTCATTGCTAATTTTAATTGATAAGACTGTATTTTGTTTTGTTGTACTTATTTATTTAATTTTTTCTTTATTGTTGTAAATGATAGATTATTAAATTTAGTACTTGATCTTATATATACATACATATATGTAAGTAACTTTAAGCTTAATATTTTTTTACAAAATATTAATAATACCCCGTTTCATACAAAACAAGAGCAGCAGAAAATAAGCAGATTTTGTTATTTATATTATCACTGAACATCTATTTTTTTTGCCTATCTATCTGCTAGTAACCTCGTGATTTATTCCGATTTCACCTTGACCGGTGGACAGGCTCATGGGATTCAACCTGAACGAATTTGCTAACACCTGCCCAAGTATCCCAGTCAAGTCTGCAAAGTATGTGTCAAAAATGATGTGTCACTGTACTTAGGAGAGCTATCCAAAGTTGAATGGGACGTGGTAAAAGTTATCTCTGGAAACGCACTGTGGATGGACACAGTGGTTCTTCTAGATAGCACGGATGAACTCTTCTGGTGGCGAACGATGTGATAATTAAAACGAGTTGATAGGATCATCTCAAACAAATACTCAGATCTGACTTAATTAATCAAGACAGAAAAATATAAAATACTAAAATAAATATGACCTTGTTTGTAATTAATTTTAAACCAATCTTAAATTTTTAATGAAAATTTATTTAAGCGGCGGTGCGTTGGTCAGCTAGCGTGAAGCGATTCAGCAAGTATATAGCAAATATGTGGTGTGGAGAAACGCGGGAGATGTAGGCACGCTCCACTGCACGCTTTTTTATGCTCATTGCGTGTGGTGCCAGTATAGGCGGGAATATAATCTTATTTTTTGTGATGTACATTTAATTTCGTCATACCATTTTCCATCATCCTGTACTTTTAAAACAGTATCTTGACTCGACTGTGAGACAACGCCGAGCTTTATCCTCAGAAACCTGTAAATTAAAAGAAACATGCCTTGGGTGTACCTGCTCGAGATTAGGATTAATAGGATAAGATATTAGGATTAATGAAAAAGAGGAATGTTATTTTTAAATAGTAATCCTAACTTTTAAATTTATATTATATGTATTTGATGTAGATGGAAAAACGAAATATTTAATACATTTAACCCATGTTTCTAGTTTCAAAATAATTTTCCGCCCTTTTGATTTCAAATATTATTCGTTACATTGTTTTGATTCTTTTTTGTTTTTTTTTTTTTATTGCTTAGTGTGTGGACGAGCTCACAGCCCACCTGGTGTTAAGTGGTTACTGGAGCCCATAGACACCTACAACGTAAATGCGCCACAGACCTTGAGATATAAGTTCTAAGGGTCTCAGTATAGTTAGATTCGGTCGAAAATGAACACTTATATTTTCTAAATCCCTTTGGTTCCTTAACAATCTTTGTCTCAAGTTTATATTATGTATAAAATAAGGGTAGCGTTGCATTATATGTTTCCAGAGTGTTACATAGTATATTTAGATAACTATTTTGCTTTCGTGTGAATTCGTTCGTTTTGTGGCATGAAAATTAATTGTCTCGCACCGATACATTGTATTTTAAATTTGCTTATCATTTCTATTGTCTTAAATTGCATGCAGCAATAGTTTGTTTTTGTTACATTACTAATTACCAGTATTTAGTTATGTTAAAATTGTTGTTGTTGATTCCATCTAATAAAAAAAATTTGCACGGAATCTCATAAATGTTTGAAATAACTTCTAGAGAGTATTTTAATTGTAGATTCAAAGGTGACGTGTGACACGTAATATTGTTTCAATAATTACTTCTCAACACTTTTACTTTCATTCTGTTAGATGCGAGCTATAATTGATTTGAGCAATGCAATGTATGTGTAGGTTACAAAAAATAATTAAAAAAACTAACAACCAGCTAAAATTAAATTATTAAAGTTTGGGAAGTTAAACATAATGTAGAATATAATATCGATTCAATATTGATTTTCATGTCTTTTGTTTTGTTTTTAAAAAAATTGCCTTGTATTGTTTGGAGAATTCATGAATTTTCCAAAAATATAAATCACACCGCTTACACTCGCACCGGCACTTTACTTTACTGAGTCAAACATAATTATTTTTTAAAATATTGACCTCGATTTTGGAGTTTTGATTATGGTATTAAACTGTATTCACTCAGAGCAGATTTCACTTTTTATAGTGTACGTCTTAAATGTTATGTTGTAAAAAAGTAAATATTTATTGATTGAACAGAAAGGGGCTCTAAAATAGGCATGTAGTGAACTATTACACAATTTAAAATTTCCAAAACGGTGTGTATAATTTATAAAAATAACAAGAACATTTCATTTCGCATTGTAATTTTTCCGCACAGCAAAATCATAATTTTTTTGCTTCAAAAATTGGTATATTATATTAATAAAATTAACTGTCATCAAGAAATTAAAATAAGTTCGAAAATTTATTAGATACTTATTTTTATTTTTCAATGTATTTATAAAGTGACATATTATAATATGTAGTTAAATTAGTACTTTAATCATTGTCACCAGCACTAGTAGTCTCCAAACTCATCGTACAAATTATAGCAACTGTAATCGTAGACCTAGCTAATTGTTTTAATTAGACCATACATTGGAGTGATTTATTGATAAGCAAAAAAATCTTGATAACGGGGCGCCGTCAGCTGAAGAATATATCCAGTTAGATCATGCTCCAATTGCTTTGGTACCGGTCGGGCTATGGCTCCTGTATTACTTAGAGACTTAGAGATTAGAGCTAAGATCTTTTTTTGTTATTGTACGGTTTGTTAGTGACTTGGAAAATTGTGGAATAGACCTTCAATATCGTATCGTGATGGTAAATTGTCACACTGATTAAATTTTTCTTTATTCTCGATATATTGGCAGACAAACTATTTCAATAGGGTAACCTTAATTAAAGTTCAATTAAAAACATCGAAGTGTTGATGCTAATACTAAATAAAACGCACCTTTAAATACAAAGGTTTACTGGTGGTAGGACCTCTTGTGAGTCCGCGCGGATAGGTACCACCGCCCTGCTTATTTCTGCCGTGAAGCAGTAATGCGTTTCGGTTTGAAGGGTGGGGTAGCCGTTGTAACTATACTGAGACTTTAGAACTTGTATCTCAAGGTGGGTGGCGCGTCTACGTTGTAGATGTCTATGGGCTCCAGTAACCACTTAACATCAGGTGGGCTGTGAGCTCGTCCACCCATCTAAGCAATAAAAAAAAAAAAAAAAAATAGCTAAAGAAGTTTTTTTGTTATGATATACATGTACAGTTGCAAAAGCGTCGCTTAAACCACAAATAACCCTTCATATCTTGATATATATTTATTGTTAGCATTACTTCTTCGAATAAAAGGACGGATCCGAGCTATTTTATTTTTGCCAACACCGAACAAAGAACGCTAGGTGTAAATTACGTTTCCGCATCCCTCATTAACTGACGCTACCTATAATGGTCACGTGATGCCCGATCTAACACAACCCTACGCACACTAATGAGGGCACAATATACATATCTAGAGCTCCATACGTGTTTTGATAATGAAACTCTTTTTTACTCGGAAAATGTGCTTAAATTGCTTTATGTTACTCATGGATATCGGCAAGTCAAAGGTATAAAAGTTTTAATGACCTTAGTTAATGTTTGAAATTATTAACTCAAGACTTTGTTGAAACAATGAAAAAGAATTTTAGGACTAAATCTAAAAATATTGTTAGTTCTTTTTGCGAGTAAAGAAACTTAAATTTCAAAAAACATTTTTATAAATAATTTGTAGGTAGTAGTAATAGCACAATAGAAGAAGAACGAATAGATAAAGAAGATAGAAACGTCTAGGCAACAAAAAAAAATCTTAAGTAATCACACATGTCATTTATCCGAAAATTAATAAACGCATGATAGATGAATGATAAAAAAATGTAATGATGTATAGTAAGACTCGTAATAACAACTAACACGAAGCTTTGATTAACTGGATTTACTACTAGTCACTGTGGTAGCCAGAATCTTTGTTAAATCGCCTTTAGGAATATATCTTCTTAGGGTAAGTATTATTATTGTACACAAAAAAAACATCACAAAGATTAAATTCTGCTAATAATATAATAATACTAGCGCTGACCCGGCAAACGTTATTTTGCCATATATAAGATTTCTAGGGAATTTCTAGTGTAGAAAACGAAAAACTAACATATTGTAAGGATGTGGTACATTAGTGAAAGAGGCATGTAGCGCTGTGAACGATGAGGGAATATAAAATTATCAAAACCTCATTTAACCACATAATGCCTCAAAGTATCAAAAAAAAATGTCCAAAAAATAAAAAATAAATGTGGTGGAAAACCCTTATCACTTAGGGGTATGAAAAATAGATAGTAGCCGATTCTCAGACCAACTATACATGCATATAAAATTTCATAAAAATCGGTCGAGCCGTTTCGGAGGAGTATGGGAACGAACATTGTGACACGAGAATTTTATACCTATATATTAGATGATAAATATTATTGCCAAAACAAAAATATATTCTGTAAGTTTTACATAGTAAATAACTAATTTTTACGCTATCGAGAACGTTAAAAAACTTTCAGAAAGCACACGGATCGGAATCGTGACCCACTGAGAAATTTCGAAGGAAAACTCAGTGGCTTAGGTCAATACGACAGTTTTAAAACAAGGAGCCCAAATAATACGGCTCGTAGTCGTTTCTTGTATTTAGTCACTTACTATAAACAAATTCAAACGGATATTCGCGTTTCTACTCAAGTAGTAAGTAACTTTTGTGTTGTGTAGCCGATTATATCTATTTTTAATTAAACCTTTAGTAGTTATGTAAAAAAAAAAGAAAAAGCTTAAAACATAAAATGACCTTCTTTTTTTTCTACCTAAGCTGGTAGCCTTGTGAGCTCACGGGGCTCAAACCTGACGACGTTGCTAACACGAACCCTAGCAAAAGCCGTGCTTCGCAGATTCTACCACCGGATCGGAAACGCGACCCACTGAGAAGATCCGGCGAGAAACTCAGTGGGTTGTGTCTGAGGGTTAATTTACTCGTTGAGCCCTTCGTCGCAAGCGACGTGTTCGACGATTTTTTTTTTTTTTTTTATTGCTTAGATGAGTGGACGAAATTAGAACGGTGACCGGTGCTTGAGGTACCTAAAAGCACCGTTAGTGGATCGGGAGGATCCGAGATGACGTGTTTTGGGCGACGTCGACTGCTTTCCATTCTTTCCGCTGGATCGGGAATGTAAAATGACCTTTTCACCGTAATTATATGAAGGAAGTGAGCTGTTGAGAATCGGTCAAGTTTGTTTTTGAACTAGGTAAATGAACACTAAATACTAATGTCCTCCGGTATTAATATTCATAACAATAGTTCTTTGAACTCTTTGTATATAGCCATAAGCATCGATGAGGTAATTATCGGCTTAGTATATCCATAAAACAGTAACAGAAGTGTTTTTATATTAAAGAAACTAACAAAAAACAATCACAAAATGGCATCTAAGTATATGTTTTCTTTGTGGGCATAGTACACACTAAACCATTGTATAAATTTTCCTAATATAATATTTCAAAGAAAACATGAAAGCTATCATCAAACATATCATTCATTTACGGCGAGTTTTTTTTGTTTTTTTTTTGTTCTTTGTTCAAATGTATTCCTAATTTAATTAACGTGCAATCGTGGGACATGTATAAGTTGATAATAATAGAGGCGGAAATAATCCATACTAATCAGGCTAGACCTCAAACTATACGATAGGTGACTATCAGATGGCATGATTAATACGACACATTTATTGCCCTTGTAGGCAGACGAGCATACGGCCCACTTGATGGTGAGTGGTTACCGTCGCCCATGGACTTTAGCAATGTCAGGGGCAGAGCCAAACCGCTGCCTACCGCCTAATACTCTCCACTCTCTGCCTTATTTAATTTTTTGGTAACATTTGACTGGTTCGGTGGTGAATTAGTTAGCGCCTCCAACTGTTGTGCTGAGGGTCGTGAGTTCGATTCCCACAATGGGCAAACATTATGCGATGAATATATTTGTTTGCTCTTTGTCTGGGTCTTTATTATCTACATAAATATGTCTATATTTAAAGGTATTTAGGTAGGTGTGTCAGTCTCTGTTACCCATAACACAGGGAATCCTAAAATGGGGTCAGATTACAGTACGTGATTTGTTCCCAATTGTTTTTAATATATTCAGACTACAATTTTTTGTTATGCTGAAGTGAACGATGGCATACGTTTTATTTTTCTCTTTAATGATATATAAAATCAGATTTGCCGGTTACCTCGTAACAAATCTCAATGCGTGTAAATTCATAATAACCCCCGTTAATCATCATAATGTCTTACTATATTCTGCACAACAAGAGAAAGAATTTCTAAAATTTAAGCATAAGATACGGACACTTTCTACACGATCCAGTGCATTATACGCGCTGTTTAGCAACTCTGCTATTAATTGTCTGAGAAAACTTAATCGCAGACTTCTGCAGTGTTAATAATTTGATACAAAAAATCAAAGTATAACAAATTTTAAATGCTTACACGTCTTTCATTAAATTCGCTTTAAAGAAATACTCTTAAGGAGGCCATTTGTGTTTCTGATATTGGAGTCCATGGACCATGGACGATAGTAACGATTTACAATCCAGCATGCTTATCCCTTCGTTTTTAAACGACAGAAATAAATAATTTATTAATTTATTTATTTACTACAAGGAGAAGCAACAGCCAACTGACATAGTCTAATAATATAACAAAATAATAGAAACAAAAAGCCAATTCAATTAATATAAAATTAGTTATTTCTTTGATAGGTTCATTTGTTGTTTTCAAAATTGTCGGCGGTTTTTGCGTAGGTTATAAGTTACCTTCGCCTCCTGGTACGAGATTTGCGGCGGCTTTGGGCGGGCGGGTCGCTGGCGTATGCGCCGCCGTCGCCCTCAGCGCTGTGTCCTGCTCCCATCTCTACCCCATGCCACAGCACACACCGTCACTCACACGCGCCACTCACGACACCCGACACAGAGTAATTCTTAGAAAATTTAGGGCTGCGTGCGCTAAGACGTCGGCACAAGATCAATGGGTGTCGCGGTGGTAAAGATGCATTGAGATCTGCGTCGTGCCTGGGCGGCTCGCGGTGCTAATGTGAAGCGTACCGTCGCACGCGCAATCGTGCCCGCGCCCGCCTAATGTGAGTATTTAATTAACTCGAACGATGAGCGATAGCGGTTGTCTCGTGCCCATTATTGCGATTTTTTTATATTCTTAATTCAGATATTAAGTATGCCGTTGCTTAAAATTAAATAATTTCATAATTGACTGACTGACTCGGTGGTGCTGTGGTTAACGCCCTTGAATATTGCGCCGAGGGTCGTGGGTTTGAGTTCCATATTGGGAAAACATTTGTGTGATGAACAGTTATCTATACATGTATACAATTAAACGTAAACACCTAAACATGTATATAAGTCTGTGGTACCCATAAAACACGGAATGATAATTTGGAGCTCGATGACCGTGCGTGATTGGTTCACAGCTATTTATTTATTTCAAAAAAGTACCCATTATAAATGTCATTCGTTGTACAGACTATTCGACGCTCTATAAAGAAATATAAGCAACGCAACATGACAATTAGAAAAGGTGCTAATAACTCGCAGCATTCCACCTAATAAAACTATTAGTGGTGTTTAAACCGCCAATTGCTTGTGACACGGACAACGTACAAATACACATGTTCATTAATTGTTGCGCGTTGCGGCTCAGGAATCGCTTTGCTCTCGTTTCTACTAATTACACGATCCGGCGCTTTCTCAATGGAAAACGTCCTCACCGGAAGTAAGGAAGGAGTGGGGTCGAGGTCATTTGTCACTCAACGGAATATCTTAGACCTATTAGCGGATAAAGCTTGTTTTGTCTCCATTCGCTATACTCATACCTTTACCTACTACTAATATCTTTTAAGTAATATTTTTAAACGATTTCACATAAAGCAGTTGTATTGTGAGTCTAAGTTTAAATACTACGTAATAAAGTTTAATTGTACCTACTGTGGATAAAGTATAAGTAATATTTGTTTTTTCTCAAACTATTTCGAATACACATAGGTCATTTTCATTTCACTCAAATATGGATTTAACAAGAAACCGAAAATATGAAACGGTTCTAACCCAGCGGGGTATCCCGGAACATCAGCGGCATCGCCCGGGTGGCCTGATAGGGCCGCTGTACCGCGGAGACCGGCGTCGTTGGTCAGGCGTCCTTGGGGTATCACCGCGTGTCTGGTTGTAGTTTTGACCGCGGTAACACCCCTACTCTGACCGGGTTCTGACCCCGGGCGGAGATCGGACGTCGGCTGTGAAAGCGCAAGAGGAGTCGTTTGGTGCGGTAGGGACCTAAAAATATCCTTGGTCCCGTAGTCTGCTCCCAACATCTGCAGACCGTCAACTGTCATATACCCCGCGTGCCCCTAGGCGCGGATACCTCGTTGTAGGATCGAACCCCTGTCCGAAAAAAATGCCTTACCTTACTTAACCGACGAAGAAACGAAAACTCTCATCTAAAGTCATGGTCATATGTACCAAATGGTATTAAATGCATTAATGCGAATGTGTACTGTGGGGAACTAGACATAATGATGGAGAAGCTCGCGAATCTTTGCCAGCCTTGGTTAATCGGTCATCCCCACTGCTACTACACGGCAACGCTCGACTTCATAGGGCACAACAGACAGTCTCGAAGCTACAAAAGCTAGGGTTAGAAGTTTTGCGTCAGCCTTTGTATTCACCAGAAGTTGCGCTGACAGATTTCTACTTTTTCCAAAATTTGGGAAACTTCTTTGTGACAGACAGGGAAAATGTCAATACCCGAAAGGTACGGGAAGTATAAAATGACTTTGAAGAGCTTGTTAGCTCCTGTACATGACTCCTTCAATAAGGGCATTGAAAAATTACCACCACTGCGTTGATAGAGATGCATCGATACCATCGATGCATAGTTTGGTTGATAGAAAGAAAAAAATATATAAAAAATGACTTTAAATATCTGTGTACTAAACAAAAAATTCATAGTTAAAAACTTACTACCTCCCTAATTACTGGTGGTAGGACCTCTTGTGAGTCCGCACGGGTAGGTACCACCGCCCTGCTTATTTCTGCCGTGAAGCAGTAATGCGTTTCAGTTTGAAGGGTGGGGCAGCCGTTGTAATTATACCGAGACCTTAGAACTTATATCTCAAGGTGGGTGGCGCATTTATTTACGTTGTAGATGTCTATGGGTTCCAGTAACCACTTAACACCAGGTGGGCTGTGAGCTCGTCCACCCATCTAAGCAATAAAAAGAAACCTATTATTTTTGTTATTGGCTAAGTAAAAGTCGTATCAGTTTTGTAGTTTAGCCTAAAACAACTATAGCTGTACTACAATAGGAATACTATACCTTCTAAAAGGTAATGTGGCAATATCTTGATCGTAATATTCGTATAATGGGAATTTTCGGCACGGTATAATCCCGGAACCAGTGAATTCCGAAATGTTTGAAGGCGAAGGTACGATATTCCTTTATTTCGTACTTCCTTGGAACGTGAGTCTCATAAAGGGGATGGCCCATTTTCGGCCCAAAGCGGACAATAGATTATAGAAAAAATACTTAGTGCATTAATTTTGTCATAAATAAATATGCATTTACTTTCTTGCAAATAAGCGCCACTATAGTTTACAATAAGTAGTTTAAAAAAAGTAACTCTATTGAAAAAACAAGGATTTTTATTTTTGCGAGAAAAATATTGCCAGCTTCAAATCCTTTTACGTATGAAGTAAATATTTTGAGTATATAAATAAAACATATAAATAAATCATTTTAAGTATTATCATTAATCAAACGATTTTAATGGATTTTATGCACATAAAATAACATCGAAGACATACCCATTGGACTTTGTAACTATACTTGTAACTATAACTTGTAACTATACTTGAGACCTTAGAACTTATATCTCAAGGTGGGTGGCGCATTTACGTTGTAGATGTATGTGGGCTCGAGTAACCACTTAGCAACACCAGGGTGGCTGTGAGCTCGCCCACCCATCTAAGCAATAAAAAAAACTTTACTAGTATTGTTATTTAAATATGTACAACTAAAACAAAAACATAAAAAATAATGTGTACTCGTCAAAAAAAGATTAAGATATAAATCAATTATCGGTTATTTAAAAAAATAATCGATATATGAATTTCATGTAATTATTTTTCTTTATACTGACAACACTGAATTTAATCTCACTGACTGACACTTCGCTTGCTGCTTGTGGTGTTGTGCTTGCGTACAAAATGGATGTGTTCTGATTTTTCTTCGATTTATTTTACTTTTATCAATAACGTTTCATACTACGACTAAAAAACATTGTGTGAATTGTGGTTTTACCCTGACCGAGATTTAAAACCGTGTATATGCTCTCCTTTGCTATTTTTAGATGATACTAATTGTGTATGAAGATGAAGAAAATATAGATATTTAAAGAATTAAGTGTGTTTTTATACCCTATTGGATAAAAATACATTAAGAACATCTTAAACATTAAGAAAAGAAAAGTTCTTGAAGTATCTCACAATCCGACACTTATTTATATAGAAAATTAACCTCAAAACGAGTTTTTATTTTTATTATATTTTTTATAATAGTGGCGTCAATTTCAATATATTTTTTAGATATCCAATACATTTAAGAATTTGAATCAGTACATTTTTATAGTAATAATCGATGTCCATCTTGGGCCTAGCACACTATGGAGAGTGGGCAATCCCCTTTATGCTTAATGTAAAATAGACACATTCTAGAGATGTTTCGAACGAAAGCAGTGATATGAAATATTCTTGATATACATATATGTATTGCACTTGTTTTTTCATTCTATAATCAATTATCATATACTATGATAAATATTGCTATCGTTCGTATTATTAATTAAATATAAATGCTTTCATTTTATGATATGTTTTAAAAGAGCATAAAATTGAAATAATCATTTTTTTATTACCAACTTTTTGCAGCTGTTGCTAGCACTTCAGGTAAGGCTCAGTAGAAGATTATGATTAGAATAGAAGGCTGGCTACACTTGTGGTACCGTGAAAAGCTGATGTACGATGATTCTTGATACGATTCGTGAAAGCTTCAGAAAGTACGTTTATTAAAGTCCAAATGCCTGTAAACATAGAACAAGAACCGGCCGCAATGTAGACATAAACAATACAGTCTATCTTAGGTGAGAACAGTTTTATTAGTTTGTCTACAAACAAGATAAATTAAATTCTGCCTTGTAGTAAGCTGTATACGGTGAAATAAACCTGAACAGTATAAGTACAGTTTTTATTGACGGTAAATGCATTTATGGGTGTTAAAACCACAAACCATTTGCTACACTCGAAGGCACATTCGTTACGTTTTGGAAAAATACCAAGCTAAATTGGATTAATAAAGAAATATTTACTAGATAATAATTATCGGATTGTAGATTGCGCACTGATATTTTGTAGATTTTTTTATTTTTATTTTTGGAGAATAGTGGCTGGTAGGAATATTGTAATCGTACATGCTAGTTTGTAATGACCTCAGTACCTTTTTTACAATATTCGTTGGCAAATTACGATCGGTCATCTGGCCCTAAACCAGAATTTCCTTTACTATAGGAATTATAGACATACTTAATGACGTTTAAATCAATACATATGTACTTACTTATCAAACAGCCAGACAATATTTCCATATCTGTCAAATGTTGGCTAACCACAGTGCCACCGAGTCAATCAGGTATACTAAGTATGTGTATGGAGATTTTGCTCATGTACTTGTATTCATATGCATACTTAAGCCGTATTTTTAAAACAGCTCTCAGTGTCTGAAGTTATAGGAGTTCAAATATTTGGAACCTTACTTTACTGGTAAGGAAACCCTTGCATCATTTTCTTTTTTTGGAAGTACACGTCTCTGCCAAGTCGACATAGCTCGTGCGTGCGTCATTTATTCTGGATTCTATTAAGATCTATGCGACCTTCCACAATAAATTCTAATCTTTTTCATCTTACAACAAGCGAGGGATCTACAAAATAAAAATCCCAAGACTGGTTTTTTTTTCTAATACCAGGAATAAAAAGGAAATGAGCATTTAAAATTTTTATACAAAGTTTAAGTACTAACTGGTGATTTTGTGAATTTGAAATTATTAAAACTTAAATTATGATAACACATCGACCAATGTACTGATGTGTTTGGAATCTCGGGATCTATGCGGGGACTTTGGTTATATATCTGTGTTTTGTACTGTATATTTCATGGTTATGCTTTGACCAATTGTATGAGATGATTGAGAGTCCTTCCTTTAATGGAATTTAACCACAAAACACCAGTCATACGTACGTATCTCCTGGAACCAATCCGCTTATGGAACAGATTCCAGAGACTTCGTGTTTGCTAAGAACCATTCGGTTGCGGAACACTTCCAATCACGCTGTTTCCCGAGTACTATGACATGCTTTTATTCAAACGCTTTTGATAGCAGTTCTCAACGCGGTCTGGGCTTTGTCTCACATAGGAGAGTCGTTTTTTCATCGGCATTCGACGAAAAAAAAACTTCTATTGTAAATGTTACAACGTATTGCCTTTTGAATACTCTAGTGATCATGATATCACTGTGAGCTTACCGTCTCGTGTGCTGTATGAAGATTGTAAAAAAATTAATGCGAAGTTAACTTTTTTTTTTATTGCTTAGATGGGTGGACGAGCTCACAACCCACTTGGTGTTAAGTGGTTACTGGAGCCCATAGACATCTACAACGTAAATGCGCCACCCACCTTGAGATATAAGTTATTATAGAGAATATAGAGAAGAAGTGCACAATTCTAATCTTTTTTTTAAATAATGCATAAAAGATACAATCAAAGAAATCAATAAAGAAATCATTACACACACTACATATATACCATGTATTTGACGCACACACGCATGCATACTATTTGTTGTCAAACTTTTGTTCTTGACGTCTATTGTTAAATTGAGAATAGAATATGGTTTGTCTTTGTTAATATTTTTTATAGTGTAGTCTTGGCGAAATTTGTGATTATAGAAGTATAAAATACAATCATAATAGTGTAAAAACTTACAATTCCAATTTCTTATAGTCGAATTTCGACTACTGCGGGACCTCTAGTATAGATAAATACACCTACAAGTAGAGAGTTCTAAAAAATTTTTAGAACTTCATTTTTGTATGACGTTAAAACTGCGTTAAGAATATACGAGCCGGTCGTAAACACCTGGCCGTTGACGAAGGTACGCCGTAAAGCTCTCGCTCATCCGTTTTTATTACCGTACCCTGTTCGGATCAGAACACAAAGACGTCCACTTGTGAGCTCGCCGTCCTAAATCTGGTACCTACGTAGAAAACGAACTTTCCGGATTGGACGAGTATTAGGAAACATTTGTTGGCTTTTCGTTTCGAGTAAGAAGTTTCGTAAAGTAGTTAAGGCATTTTTCTCGCATTCCTTCGTAACTCTTACACAGATAAAAAAGTTATTTGCGGTCAAGTAGGTATACGTTGGACGGACCAGATTCGTGCAGCCCTGGATACCACAGTGCACGATGCTCTGCACTCAGCTGCAGATAGGAACAGATGGCGGTGCACTATAAAAAACAAACTGTTTCAAGGCCATGACCACGACCCTCAGTAATGAGGAAACCGACGCAAGGAGGAGGAGAGGTATACCCATTTCTTCCAAAAATGGGCTTATACTATTTTTTTATTCTATTACATTATCTTTACAAGGCCACACGACCTCATTTGGTATTAAATGATCATAGAGCCCATAGAAAGCCAATAGATTTTTAGACATCAGGATGAAGCGTCAATTGTTTAGTATATGATTCCTCACCGAAAATTAGCAGAATGGACTAACTCTGGAGGTTCAAAATACAATAGGTCTTCTATTTATAGAAAATAATACATAAACTAATAGATGTACAAATTTCCGTAAACATTTTTGTGTATACCGAGAATTCCTTGAAAAAATTGCGGCGTTTTTAATTCCTTAAACCTGTTTTTTTATGTTCCCTTTAGCTTTTGTTATAATTTTACAGCCTAAAAATGCTAACAAGTGGCGATCCTTCATTGACAGCGAACATCGACCTGTCTCAAAGAAGAAAATGTAGAAAAAATATTTGCTTGCATTTTTTTAATATTAAATATGTTTAGTATTACTTTTAGAAAACTACATGAAACTGCACGAAAGAATATAACAGAAGTACCTACTTACAATTTTTCATGCAATATAATAGAAAAAGTGATTATTTCCCAATAGCAAAGTAAGACTAGGGACCGAGACATCAAAAACCCTCTCACGATCTGTCCAAAAACGTGACATTGGATAAATACGTTTCGGTAAGAAAAGATTTTTCTATATTTTTGGAATGATTACGATTCACGCTCGCTATGTGCAATTTGAATAAATAATGCATGAATCGCAGTAATATGTGCTTTTGGGCTGTGCAATATATTTCCAGTACGAAGTGTCTAATGCCGTTTCGATTGTCAATGAGAATACTAAGGTTGATTTAATTAAAACTACTTCTAGGTTAATTTCTCGTTTATTACCCTGACGTTTTGAAAGGCAAGTTCGTGACCACATACACTTGACAGCTTGGGTCTTATTTGCCGATATTATTATCTATAGTATGCCTGTTTGAATATTGCATATAATTAGCGTTTAATTTTTTGAAATGTTTGGCCGTAAAAGATGTTTTATTTATGTCGATGACATGCAATACGTAAAATGATTTTAAATATTCTGGTGTCAGTGAATATGGTCTACTTTCGAACAATTAGCGAGCAGTAGTGATTATAAATGCCAAATAGCTTTTTTTTGTTTCTTCACAAGTAGTAAGGTTGTTTTTAGGTTTGGGGCCGACAAATTTCTGTAAAGCGCTAGGTTTGCTGCCTTTGCCACCACTACTAGACAGCTTGATACTGGAAATCGAATCAAATTTTATTTAAAATCTGGTTCTATGGTTAGGAAAATTAGTGTTTTGAGTGTAATCCCCTAATATTTCTCTTGTAAACATCAGATAGCCATGATATCAACTATATCCGTGTCTGATCAAATTAATAACTTTCGTAATAACTTAATAACATTCGTACTATTAATTTGCCTATACTTTCACGATTAGTACAATGTTGCACGTTGGTACTAATTGATTTTAAAGATAACAATATATATTATAACTTATAATGAACGATCTATCAGTTTCTTAATGAAATAGTATGTTTGCATGCAAAAGCAGTGTTCATAAATCAGAATCGAAGTGAAACTGGACAACTTGATGATAATTAGGAAAGTGACAGGGTAATTACAACGGCTGCCGAGGAGTGTGGCCGCAGTTATACGCTAACGCGCATAATTCATCATATGCCTTATTCTGTAAGACGTGAAGTTGAAATTTGCAAAACGATCTGACAATCTTGGAATTTATTTCAATTGAAACAAGAATATAGATGTTAAAATATATTTTTGAGTATTCGATAAAGAATGCGTGCTGTAGCCGCATAACAATACGGTTCTTGTGATGAAAATAAATACGTTAAATTACAATAACCTCTGTTATGTGCGAGTGCTTAATGTTAGCATGATAGTCATGTATATTCCCATCGGTATTGAGTGAGCTATATTTAAAACCCTTTGTCGTTTTATTAAAATGAAGTAAATATTATATTACCATCGGTATTTTACGCAAGAGCATCCGGGTGATGGAAGGCCGGCTATCCTCGACCCACGCTGGTTCTGGCCCAGCGGGGTATTCCGTAGGGTAACCCACTCTAAACGGTGCCATCTAGGCGGGCTTCGGACAGTCTGCCGACCGAGAGGGCTGGTTGTCGTGGCGCCGACGACCGCCAGCCCGGCGTCCCGAGGGGGAGGGTGATGGGAGAGATGTGCTCCGCACTAAACGCTTCACTTTCCTCCCTTTGCCTTTTCATGAGTTCTGTCTCATGCGAGGTTTGGACGTTGGTTGTTGAGCGACAGGAGGTTTTAGTCAGTTCGACTCTGACATACCCCGCCCAGTATCCCCAGAGAAGGGCGCGGAATACCGGCGATTTCCTCCTGACCAAAAAAAAAACCATCGGTATTGAGTCAGCTATATTTAAAAACCTTTGTCGTTTTATTAAAATGAAGTAAATATTACCATCGGTATGAGTCAGCTATATTTAAAACCCTTTGTCGTTTAATTAGAAAGAAATAAATTTTCTAGTTTTGTTATAAATTATTAGACGTGCCATGGCGTACGAAAATTTTGGTATAACGCCTGTGAAATATCTAAATTTGCCAGCGGCAATTTAATTACGTTAAAGTCGCCAGACGGGCGATGAACAAGCGAATGAAATTACTCTAATGAAGTTATGATACTAAAAGTAATATTAAAGAAAAGAGCATCGTTGTCTTTTTTTTTTATTAACGTCTCAAATGTTTTGGTAATATGATTTGGAGACTCGTTTTAGTTTAAGGGATTAGGCTAGAGGATCACTGAACTCTCTCCGGCTATTCATAAGTTGACAAGGGTAAACGAAGCCGTCGACGTATCGGTTACCTCTAGTTGTTGCTGGTGTATTCATTTAGCTCATCATACACGATATTACGCACGAAGTAAGAACTAGGACCGAATACTGGATTACTGACGGTTTGCGTATATTCAACGCTCCCCGAGAATAATCCCGCAAAATTATAATTTGCGTAATTACTGGTCGAAGGACGTCTTGAGAGTCCGCACGGGTACGGTTACCCTGTCTATTTCTGCCGTGAAGCAGTAATGCGTTTCGGCTTGAAGGACGGGGCAGACGTAGTTAAAAGTGAGACCTTACTCATGTTTCAAGGTGGCTAGCGGCATTTACGTTGTACAATGGAATAAGCTTCAAACCTCAATTTCGAGCTGCTATCACTACGTTCCCATCTTTTGTCCTTAATAATAAAAATAATATTATCACAACCTTTTTTAAATTAATCCGATTACCTGTCTTGACTTGTTAATCTTAACCTACTGTTCCCAACAAGATTCGCTGTCTATCTGATAGTGATAGTGGACCATAGCATAAATCTTTAGAAAATTTGGTTTATTGAAATAAAAAAAATATATTTTTTTTTATTAATAACTTCTTCACTTTTACAATTTTTGTCTATTCGAGTATACATAATACTTAAATGAAAAATGAAACCATTTTTTTACCTAGTTTTTTTTTGTTGTTTGTAAATTGCAATTGATTTAGCGTGTGCTTATTCTGGGTTTTTATTTTTTCCACTCGCGTTACATTTGTAATTTGGAAAAAATCAAACATGTTGGTGCTTGTGGAGACTATTAAACGGTAGGCAGCGGCTTGGCTCTGCCCCTGGCTTTGATAACGTCCGTGAGCGACGGTAACCACTCACCATCAGCAGACCGTATGCTCGTCTGCATACAGGAGCAATAAAAATTAAAAAAAATAATTTTTTTTTTGGTGGAAGGGTCGCCTAAAGGCCTTTTTGGTTTCACTAGGACAGGTGGGCAAGTGTGGGCTCAGCCAGGAGTCGAACGAGCGCCTCCAAGAGCTAGGCCTAGTAGTTCGAGAAGATGCATGTAGATGCAGTAGTAGGTACTAGTAGTAACGGACCGAGATCGTTATCTGCTGAGAAGATTTTTTTTATTGCTTAGATGGGTGGACGAGCTCACAGCCCACCTAGTGTTAAGTGGTTAGTGGAACCCATAGACATCTACAACGTAAATGCGCCGCTCACCTTGGGATATAAGTTCTAAGGTCTCAAGTATAGTTACAACGGCTGCCCCACCTTTCAAACCGAAACGCATTTCTGCTTCACGGTGGAAATAGGCAGGGTGGTGGTACCTACCCGCGCGGACTCACAAGAGATCCTACCACCAGTAGATTCGGCAAGAAGCTCGCCAATGTGATGGGTTAGATTAGATTAGTTAGGTAGAGTACGGTTACCAGGGTCCCGATGCCTGTTCCTAATATTAGAGCCGCTAATAATTGTCTTAGTGGTTCGAGTGGATCAGTAATGACCTGTCTAGGCCGGCGATCGTGACTGGCTTCTAAATGAGTCCGATTTCGGATAGATACGAACCTCATTAGTTCTGTTGTGAAGCAATGAAAACAAACCCTTAAACATCCATAAAATTACAAAGGACAAACCTGAAATCCATACAAACTTGGGCCTGGCGTTACAGTGCTAGAATTTGAGCATAAGTTACAATACCTAAGAAGGTTTCATGAGCCCAATTTTCAGGTCTCCCAGCAATGGCCAAATTGGTAAAATCAGACAATGTTTACATTTTAGGTTATGTTTATTGTTCGAGATATTTTAATAAAAACGATATTTTTGAGGCTGTTTCCTACTAAAGATGAGTAATTTTTTACGAAACCTGTAGCAGCAACAGGTTGCTTTAAAATAAAAATGGAACCTGTTACGAGAAATCGCGCGTTAGGTTGTTTACGAAAACGAACGAAAGCCAAAAATTAAAAACAACGTAATGCGAAACGCGCTGCGCACGAAATGATTTTTTAAGGGATTTTATGACCTGGTAACTAAGACCTTTAGGTCAGTCTTATTTTAATTTTAATGAAAACTTTTTTATATGAAAAACTATATTTATATGATAACTTTTTTATATAAAATATAAATCATTACGTGCTCCCATATTATCTCATCACATTTCATTTCATTTTATTTCATGCCTTTTTTATTTTTATTTTTTATTGCTTAGATACCCATCGACGAGCTCACAGCCCACCTGATGTTAAGTGGTTACTTTTTTACACTTGATTTCCACTAAATCAATCCTATTTTATGGATGTTCTAATTCTAATCCGCATGTTTGTGGAGCTAGTTACGTATATTGAAATAAGTGTTGCAGATGTTTACAAAGATTGTTTAAAACAAAAAATTGAATTCAACTTATTTTCTACACTTGGCCATTGTCAATGAAGCTAAGATTTCAATAGGTTAATCAAGCAAAATAGACGAATTTTTTGGTACATATCCCATTCGTGTAACGCTTAGGCCCAAAATGGGGTTTCTCCTTTACTAAGAAAATTATGAAACCAAATAAAATTTCAGAGTATTTCGTTGTGTACAAGACTTAGCAACTGAAACATACAAAAAAATATTGATGGCGTTAAAAATGAAGTTACGAGTGCGAGGTAACGAAATGATACTTGAAACCGTCATTAATTTAACTGTTCCTTAATTTTTCATTAGGGGTTTATTGTTTCGTTTTTCACAAATCCGAGTATAATAACTTGGAACATTTCTTTTACTGAAGTAATTTAATGCAATTTTATGTAATGTAAATAAAATATAATTTACTGGTGGTACTTACTGGTGGTAGGACCTCTTGTGAGTCCGCACGGGTAGGCACCACTACCCTGCCTATTTCTTCCGTGAAGCAGTAATGCGTTTCGGTTTGAAGGGTGGGGCAGCCGTTGTAACTATACTGAGACCTTAGAACTTATATCACAAGGTGGGTGGCGCATTTACGCTGTAGATGTCTATGGGCTCCAGTAACCAGTAACAACCAGTTGAGCTGTGAGCTCGTCCACCCATCTAAGCTTAAAAATAATAATAATGAAATAAGTGAAAGAATTCAATGTTTACGAGTACTATACTACACGAGAAATACATTGAAGGTTATGTAAGTGGTATTTATATTTCAATAGTAAAGATGGAATCTGTAACACATGATGGCAGGATATTGTCGATATTCAAGCGAACCTACCGAAGCGACTACAATAAAGTTAAAAAATGCAACAAATTGATGAGAACTTATCTTCTGTAAGAAAATTTAATGTAGCAATTTAGTGTAGCATCGTTTGGGGACAAAAAGCGAGTGTTTGCTCTCGTAAAACAATAGAAAGCAATGAAGCAAAGGGCGCTTCAACGTCAAGTGCTTGCTATTCACACACATCGTCGTCGACGGCAAAAGATATTGAATACATTTCAGTTCTCGCACTGAACAAAATGTTGCGAGAATTCAAAAGCCCTATAATTAAAAGTCATGTAGTTTGAAATAAGATAGTTTTGTATGTTAAAAAGAACCGATTACTCTTAAATATCCGAAATACTTTTGGCGCATGTAGATGGGTGGGTACGTTTACTGTTTTTCAGAGCCGTATTTTTACAGTGATATCGAGATTTGGTGTTTTTAGTTTAGCGGCGATCAAAATCGATTAATCGAATAAAATAAATAAAACAATATTAAAATATTAACTCTAGCTCGAAAGAGTTTATCAAATAAATAATAAATAAATAACTGGTAACAAAACAGACACGGTCATCTGGCCCCTAACTCGGATTCTCTGTGTTATGCGTACCAGAGCCTGACATACATATACGTTTATGTACATATATAGATAATAAACACCCAGAGAAAGAGCAAACAAAGCTGTTCATCACACAAACGTTTGCCCGATGTGGGAATCGAACCCATGACCCTCGGCACGACAGTCAGGGGCGCTAATTACTGCACCACCGAGTCAATGAAATTATTAATTACTAGCCGTACTCGCCCGCTTCGCTGGGCATTTAAAATTAACAATATTATTTATTTTCATTCTTATTAGGGACTTCAACACTCATATAAATATTAGCCTATCCATTAAGTACATGTATTTTCTACATGGATACCAAGTTTCAAGTCAATCGGATGCATGGTTCAGTAGTTATAACGGAACATCCGTAAAAACCACTGTAGATTTACATATTACTAGTACTAGTATAGATAGATATAGATCAAGAGAACGATTTTAATGCAATTTCGTATAATTGTTACAGAGGTGACGGTGACATATCGCCGGGGGTTGCCCGTGATCACGGTACCGCTGCCCTCAAGACGCGAGCGATGCCGCTTTACACTACGTCCAGTCTCCCAGACCGTCGGCGACCTCCTCGAGCAGGTGAGAATCTACCTCAAACATTAAACGTACCTTGGTTAATTGAAACTTCGTTGAACGCGCACATAATCGGATTAGATAACATATCGCACCTTTAGAATTGAAGTAGCTTAAGTAAAAAAATTAAGAAAGTGTCTTTGATACTATGAACGTCTTATAAACATATATTATATCAGTTTATAAATTTATTTGTTTTAAATTAAAAATGAAATTTAAATTTTGCTTAGAAAAGGACAAAGTATACTTTCCTTCACTTGTAAATCAAGCACATACCTTAATTTTTAAGGTATGCGCTTTAAGGCTTAAAGTATTAAAATCAAAACTGAAAAATTCCAATTCTTCAATTACATTTTTGGCTTTCACCACAAAACCAATAATTTTGGATTAGGCCACTTCGATTCTGAAGGTGTGATATGTGTTCATAATATTATGTATTCGAAAACGTCATTACGACACGAAGAATAATAATAATCTAAATTCTAATTTAACGTAACTTTAATGAATGTTGTGTAAGTCAATCATAAGTAGGTACTTAATTACGACTTAAGTATACTATGGGTATTTGATCAGAATTGGTATCAGAATACACAATTCTTTAACATCAACAAAGATTTTATTTGTAGCCGAGATTAAAAGATTTATTTATACAATTATTAATCTACAATTTTCGAATTTACCCTCACAGCCGAACCTCATTAAAATGTTTTAAGATTTACTTAATAAGCCAGATAAAGTTAACATTTCGTCCTAAGACCCGAGGCAGTAAGTCGATGAACTTAAGGTATTATCGTAATTAAGATTCATAATGATAACTCTGTTCAAAGGTCCCGTTGGTTTGAGTAATAGCTCTGACATAACGACCTCCGAAATTTAATCAAGATTAGTCTACTGAGTTACTCACCGAGTCTTCTCGGTGGGTCGCGATTCCGGTCCGGTTGTATTATAGATTCTGCGAAACAAACCACTTGCTAGTGTCAGAAAATTCTCTCAGGTTTCAGCTCGTGAGCTCACCTACCCGTTCGTATGTAGCTGGAATAATATCCCAGGATAGTGAAGATGTTAAACTTAGAAATGCTGTGTATGAAGAATTAAGTTTCAATTCAATATTACGAGTAGTAGCATTATATTCAATTTGGCATAGAAATATCAAGATATTAAAAAGAACGAATACTTTATATTTTCAAATTGTCGAAAATGAGTATAGAAATTCTTTAAGACAGAGTTATTAAAAACATTCGTCTTGTTTATTATTTAGGCAATTCTCTTGTGTGAGAAAGGCTGGCTATACGAGTAGACATAGTAATAGTCATTTTTGTGATGTACGTAACGCGAAGAGTGTTCACGAGCGCTCACGCTCGGCGATGGTTTTATTTCAATAGTGTGCGTTTATCATAACGGCGTAAATAAATAAATAAATGAAAGCCGTTGGAAAATTGTTATTTCTAATTAATTTTTGGAACGCAGTTCCTTATGGGACGATGCGGAGGGGGTCTAGGGTACGTAACGTAAGATTTTTATTAGTAATGCACACAGTGTACGACTTAACTTTGTAATAATGTACAAAAAATAACATATTTTATTATATATTTTTTATAAATCATTGTGAATAAAATAAAGTTGATAATTTTGTAAAGTAGTTTTTTATTTATTTTTATCAATAAAAAAATCATAATTAAAAAATGTATACCCGAATAATTATTTTCTTAATACCTCGAATAGTACTTAAAATTAATATTTTTATAATAAGGAACTTCGTATCCGGTGTCCCACGACACCACACATCTTTTTGTTGTTGATATTAATTTATTTTCACAGGTGAAAGCAGAAGACCGTGGGGTGGAGCGTGCTGCTGCACTGGCGGCAGACGAGCGGGTCCGGATCTCCTCGAGTGACACCATCGAGTCATTACTGGAAACCGATTTCCGACTCATCATTAACGACACAGAGTACTACGTTAAGAGCCCGTCGCAAGTTAGTACTCACCTACCATACTCAAATCATACGTATAATCAAATCGAGGGGTAAAATGCTTTTTTTTTATTGCTTACTAGCTGACCCGGCAGACTTTGTAGTGCCTCAATCTATAAATAAAAGACCTAAACTTTAAAATAAACTTAAAACAAACAAAAGGAATCCGTCCGACTGGGGACACATCAAAGGGAAAACAAAATTATTTTTATTTAATTCCGAGCATTTTCATATTTATCTACCTTTTAAACCTTCTCTGAACTTCCACAAATAATTCAAGACCAAAATAAGCCAAATCAATCTAGCCGTTCTCGAGTTTTAGCGAGACTAACGAACAGCAATTCATTTTTATATATAGAGATTTGGGTGGACGAGCTCACAGCCCACCTGGTGTTAAGTGGTTACTGATGCTCATGGACATGTACAACGTAAATGCGCCACTCACCTTGAGATATAAGTTCTAAGGTCTTAGTATAGTTACTACGGCTGCCCCGCCCTTCAAACCGAAACTGCTTCACGGCAGAAATAGGCGGGGCGGTGGTACCTACCCGTGCGGACTCACAAAAGGTCCTACCACCAGTATTTGATTTAAGAGAGATTCGCATAACACGCTACATTTATTTTTCTAATTGAAAGGTCTGTTTTGTTTGGTTTTAGTATCAACAATCCGATGTTTTTGATTGAACTTCAATTAAGCTTACCCCGTTCTAATAGCCGAAGTAGTTTTTTGTTACGATATTTTTTCCAAACTATAAGCTTTAAATGACTCCGGTAATACTGCAAAAATGTCGCTTAAACCAAATCGCCATTCACCCCTCGATATGATTGTTCCCTGTAAAACTATGTAACATTTACACGTTTACAAATCTGACTGCAGGTGGTTGTCACTTATCTAAAAGCCGACTTCATCTTATTCTAAAATTGAAACTCTAAATCAAACAAATAGAGCTCAAGATACTTTTAGTTCATTTTGTGTATAAAGTTTTAATATTTAACACTACGATGCTATTATAGTAATAACCAGTGACCACGATTGATAACATCTTTACGAAAAGTCAGTCACAAAAAACGCTTTAATATCTGTTCATATTTTCCGAAAGCATGTTATTTCGATGACTTCCATTATCTTTCTCTAGATGGATTGATATTGAAAACGGCGAGATATTGTGTGCGCATGTCACATCTTAATTGAATCCTGGCCGAACGCCAAGCGATTTTCCAACATAAGTTCTCTATTGAACGCTTTAAGAAGATTACTGGTCTTAATCTTAGCGCAGGCATGCGCTGTGCATTCCTAAGTACGTGTATTCACCCACACGTTTAGTATAAGAACGCATTATACAAATGTAATATTAAAAGCTTGAAGAATAAATTACTGTTATTTGTTTCCTTACAATTTGGACGTCGCTTTAGGGAAATTCATAAAAGAATGCTCTGATATTTCTAAGGATTAATGCGGAAAGACTAACCATGTACCGCTGCGCTAAAAAAAATATACAATAAATTATCTAGAAATTTCTAAAATCGGTTTTGGAAACCGAACGTTGTTCAGATCTCGAGCGCTGAACAAGATTAGAAAAGTTATGTCCAATTTTCGATTAAGGGTAACGTCAGGTGTGTTGTATGTTCTACTACGAACGTAGTGTTACTATATTCCCGTACAATTTATGTTTGAACTTAAACCGGGAACAGAACAATTTATAAGCATCACTTAAAGTTTTCGTTGCATCGTTCCCTGGTGTTCCATTTTATAACCGTCATTTATTACTATATAAACGTTAACATCCTAGTAAACAAAGTAAAAGACCTAAATAATAGTAATAGTGTTTTTAAACTGTGAATAGTTTTGAATAAGGAAACATTTTATAATTCAGCCAATAATGTGTGTTAAAAAATTAAATCTAAGTCACAATCGAATAAAATTTTAAAGATCACCTGATTTTCGTTTAAGAAATTTCCGTACCTAATCCTATCACGAGATATTATCTGTTATGTGGTATTGTGAATCGCATGTACATACAGCAATGGTGTATTCTGAACTAATACTGATTCTGAATTCTGAGCACTAATTTAGTGAATTGAGCTGATAGCGAATAGAACAATACATTAATGAACCCACAATGGTGCTATTGAACCACTTAAGTACTTTCCCTAATTGCCGGCTAACATTGCTGCAGACACGCACTGCACTACGAGTACCTATATGGTTGATTTGTGACATTAAATTTTTTATTGCATGCAGAGTTTTGAAAATGGAATAGTAAACAAATAAACAATTCAACATGGCGTTGATGTTTTTTACCAGCATGCGAACATTATTGTTTTCATTTTTTAAAAAATGATATATCAATTAAACAATACTAGATGATTTTTTTTGATAACGCCATCTTGTTGCGTTATTAAAGCGGTTAGTTGCCCTCAATTAAAAAAAATAGTATTATTATTCGCCAATTGATGTCGGAAAGAGTTGATTATTGAAAACACGAATAAAACAACATTTTCTGAATAAATCTGAATAAATCGTAGCTAGATCGATTTATCGCCCCCGAAATCCCCTGTATACAAAATTTTATGAAAATCGTTGGAGCCGTTTCCGAGATTCAGATTATATATATATATATACAAGAATTGCTCGTTTAAAGGTATGAGATATAAGATTTCATTTTAATTATTTTCTAATATTTTAGCGTAGCGGCTTTAATTCTTAAATGTTATGTCTCGAGGTAGCTTTTGAGTACTCAAGTAGAGATCAAGTGGAACTCGAGTAGCACTCAAGTAGCGGTGTGGTAATTGCGTGCAAACCCACCGGAATTAATTCATTAAGCATTAACAATGTATTAAATAAAATTTAATATAAAGATAGAATTTGGCAGTAGTGGACGTCAAGTGAACTCCAAATCGAGTGAGCTCTCGACCAGGACCTGTCTTGCGGTATCCACTTAACCTAATTGGTGCGGTTGATTGATCGGCATTTCTGTACACACGGATCGCACGCTCAATTAACTTTGTGATTGCAAGAGACAATTACAACAAATTGAAAAAAAAAACCGCGTTGATTGGAGTAATTTATATGAGTGAGGCGCGTGAAAATTTCTTGACACAAGTAGTGGTAAATATCATTAACATCCGGATATAGTATGACATTTCGTTTCAATGTATTGTTTACGATTTTTTATAATTTCTCAGCTATTTTTACGTACACCTTATTATGTAATGGGCTCTCATCACGATTTCTTACATTCAATGAGTTGTGATGTATTTAAATAAGAGTGACTATATTTATTGAAGTTATACTTCTTTAGGCGCGTTATGAAAAATTGATGAGAATGAAATTTTACGATGCGCGCGCACCGTGACCCAAAATTAACAGAATGAAGTTGCCCACTAAATCGCTCATTACAATACGACCGACGTAACTTGGCGAGTCTGAATATAGCCGCAGGTGAACTTTCCGAACCGTACCGAGAATTACCGAATTTATACGATGTCGAGAAAAGGGATGTCCAATATGCGTATTTGAGGATGTTGTTTAATCGATTTTTTTTCAAATTGATTAAAATTTAAATAAAAAAAAGAAATAAATTTAATAAAAATAAAGTATAACTTCTTACGCGCGTACATAAGTACACGAAACCTTTTTTTTTTGTTTTTCTTTTCGTCCAATTAAAACAGATCCTACCAAATCTTTTGACCGCGTACCGATTTTTAACTTGGTCCACGTGAGACTAAACGCCACGCCGTTTTAGAATAAAGATCTTTCAAATATGAATGCAACATTTTACTCACGGTAATCTCATTTGAACATAACACATATCTCCAGTGTTCATTCAACAATGTCATTACGTACTTTGCCGCGATGTTACAACAAACAAAACAACTATGTGTATTCTGAAAAATATTACATTGGAACAACTATGTTAGTGTTTACGTGTTTATTGAACGGCTTGAGACACCCGTGTTCGTCCAACATTGTATCCAAACAATATTGCGTGCTGCATAGCTTTATGAAAAATCATCATAGAGATGCAAAAACGACGAAAAATTTATTTACCACCAATCTGTTTAGAACCTTGAAGTTTTGACGTTGGGGTTTTTTTATTTATTTATTGCTTAGATGTGTGGACGAGCTCACAGCCCACCTGGTGTTAAGTAGTTACTGGAGCCCATAGACATCTACAACGTAAATGCGCCACACACCTTGAGATATAGTTCTAAGGTCTCAGTATTGTCACAACGGCTGCCCCACCCTTCAAACCGAAACGCATTACTGCTTCACGGCAGAAATAGGCAGGGTGGTGGTACGTACCCGCGCGGACTCACAAGAGGTCCTACCAATATTTTCTTTTTTTTAAATAAATAGAAATATTCACAATAAAAGAAAAAACAAGTCAAAAAATACAATTAAAATAATAATAATAATAATGAAAAATGAAAAGGCCAGGAGCGAGCGCCTCATTCCCACGTAGTGCCATCTAGTAAATAATCCTTAACTTTATAATATGCCTTGTTGCACAAACGTTCCTTAACAGTTTTCTTAAATCTATGAACAGGTAGTAGTTGAACGTTTAGTGGGATCTTGTTGAAAAGCTGTACACCCAGCCCCCTTTTGAGTTGCTTATTTTCTTAATTCGAACCGCCGGCAACGCAAGCCTATGTTTGTTCCTAGTGTTCACATTGTGCAAATCGCAGACTCTGGAGAATTATTCAATTTTTTTACGCACGTACAAAAAATTTTCAAATCAATTTTTATATCTTGTATGTGTATCAATTTCCAGTTCCCATATTACTGGGGATCCTAGTTTGGGGCCGGATTACCATGTATTACGTTTCCGCGGTTTTTATTATATTATATTCATTTACATGTATTATTATAATAAATAAAAAGCAATAAAATTTATGAATTTTTGTAGTTGCTGAGTGCTAGGGTATTTTGTATCCGGGTGACGGAAGGCCGGCTATCCTCGACCCACACTGGTTCTGACCCAGCGGGGTATTCCGTAGGATAACTCACTCTAACCGGCGCCATTTAGGCGGGCTCCGGATAGCCTGCCGACCGAGAGGGCTGGTGGTCGTGGCGCCGACGACCGCCGGTCCGGCGTCCCGAAGGCGAGGGTGATGGGAGAGATGTGCTCCGCACTAAACGCTTCACTTTCCTCCCTTTGCCTTTTCATGAGTTCTGTCTCATGCGAGGTTCGGACGTGGGTTGTGAGCGACAGGGGGTTTTAGTCGGTTCGATTCTGACATAACCCGCTCGCCATCCCCAATGGAGGGTGGGAGTCCGGCGATTTCTTGCTGACCAAAAAAAGGGTATTTTGTAGGACCGCGCGAGTAGGTAGCACCCTAGGTGCTTGATTACAATTTCCGATACGACCTCAGTCTCATGTTTCAAGGTGACATTGACGGGCTCCGTTAAACCATTTAAGAGCGGGTGCCCCACAAACTCGTATCTAGAATAACAAGATAATACAGGGCATTAATCTCAACAATGTTCAGTTACCTCTATACCGAATAACTTTAACTTATGTTTGTTGACAGCCTGACATACACAAAACTCTTAGACATCTTTTTTGAAAATGTGGGTATATCATGACTTTCCTCGTCTGAGCAATGGCGACGTCTGGTGAAGCGCACCACCACCCGAAATGATGACCACGATCACTCTGCTGACAGTGCGTACGACTGAGAAGAATGAGAGAAAGACGAAGAGAACTTTATTTACTTCTTGGTGATTACGATTAAAATGATTTGATTACGATTACGATTTACGAGTTTGATTACGATTAAAATGAAGAAGAAAAGAAATTTGGATACGTAAAAAAAACTACCGTAATTGTCAAGGGACGGCGTTAATGGAAAAGCGACGGGCCTAATTTAAATATTCCAATTTCGATCCATCGTAAATCACTCGTAATAAATCACAGGAATTTAATCAATTCGTCTTCCCTACGGATTTGTTGAACAAATTACAGATTGGTCTAGGCGTTATTCGAGAAAGCGTTTTTACTAGTACTAATGAATGTACTTGTTCGTTCCTCTTCGTGATAAACCGAGCTATTAAATAAGATGCTTATCTATAGTATATTACTATATAGTAAATAATAAAATAGGAAAAATAGAACCTAGTAAAAGTTTTAGAAAAAAATAATAAAATAGTAAATAATCCAATAAAAGTACTTATTTGTATTGAAAATTTAATAATAATATAAGCTTGTGATCTGAAAAATGAAAGGGATGATTTAGCAATTTCAGACTACTATAGATTAATTAATTCCGAAACAAAACCGGTCAGAAGTAATGGATGCTTTTCATTTATCATCTGTTCTTTGATCCTATTATATGAATAAGGCAGCTATTTATTTAAACTATAATTCCTTGCATTACCTTAATGTCTGATGTAACATACATAATATATTTATCTCTCATATTTAGTAGTGAGAGATAGTGAGTAGTGGTAGTGGAATTAGTACGTTCTGGTCTAAAGGGAGAAACAGTCTATTTACAATTGAGAGTTCGACCTTAACTATTATTATAGTACAGATCAATTATATTGATTACTATTCCGTGTTAACCCTCTATCTGAATGTCTACTCTTCTTTGTTAACACAAAACCTTCTATTCCTAAAGAGGATTAGCTGCAGATATGCGGCTTGTTATTAACCTGTAATAGCAGATTAGAAGATGACAACCGATAAGTGAGTACTAGGACCAAGGGTGCTGCTCTAGTATTTGAGACCAAGTCGTTAAATATACATTCTTCGTTAGGAGTAAGAATAAATTATCAAATTGAAACATTCTAAATTTTTGTTGCATCTCAGTAAGTAGCATAAGACAAGAGTAATATTATATCTCTTTATCTATACTCATTTAACTGTTATTAAATGCTTTCGAAGCTTTTCGACATCTTCATCTTTCCCATTTATAAAGTCATAATTTATGAAAATAACAATTTGCTTTAAAATTCCTTATGATATCGTTACGCTTAATAGGACCTCCACCCCGAAAGCCATGACTCTGAAAGTGCCATAAACCAGAATGAAATATTCATACCCACTGCAAAGTCTATATTAATAATGTGTTGCATTAGACCAGGGGTGAGCAAATATTTTGATAACCGGGCCACATTGCAGATGACAATTTGACCTCGAGCCAAATAGTTTTTTTTTTCTAATTTTAAGTATAGTTTTTGCTACGGATGTCAATTAATGAATTAATGAATTTTACTTGCGTTCTACTATATCGCAGGAAAAAATGGCGGCTTTAGATTTAAGTTATTTTGTTTATTCATGCAATAATGTGATATAATAAGTATAATAACTAATAAAATTGAGCGATTATTATACATACTGTAATTGTTCAATTATCATAATTATATTTTCGAATAGGAGGCGCTGAAAAGAGCGTGGGGTATCCAACTCGAGGTCTTCTGCCTTTTATACGGCCCTTTACAACAAGTCTCTCCATGGAATCTTTCTTTCTGGAGATGTACCCAAAGAACTTGAGAATTCGTAGTTGAACAGTCGACGATTCTGTATACGAAGTTCCTTGAGGTTCCTTGAGGTCCGAAACGCTGTCCACGGAATTTTCAGAGTCGTCTCCAACACCACCTCTTCAAGGCATCGATTTTCCAGGTATCTTGTAATTTGAGCGACCACGTTTCAGACATCTAATGGAAGTCATCAATATCGAAGCGATGCAACGTTTTTTATTATTAAATCATAATAGGAAAGCGGGTGAAAGTATTCATAATTTAGAAGAATGAATGATGTGGTATTAGTAGCCAGGAATAGCTAGAGGTCTAGGTCGATTAAAGAAAGGTACGATTAGATATTACATTCTGTATGGGTCAAATAGTTTATTAAAACATTTTTCCAAAAGAGCTTTCTCTATTTCAGAATTTTTTATGAGACGAAATCATAATCTGAATAACTTTATCTGAATTTGCGTGAAGACATTATACGATATTATTATCTTATGGGCAGCTACCGGGAATCTACATAATCGAGCTATAGAACGAAAGTGTCGAAAGAAAACAAGATATTTTACGTAACCTTGTTACTTTAGCGATTGTTATAAATTTCAGACAGAATGATTTAACTAAGAGAAGTTGACAATTAGGTAGGTATGTAACTTTATACCTAATTGTTAACAAACAGACTTGTTTGTTTCATTATATTGCTCTTAATGCAAGCTCTCAGATCTTGTATCTGTTTGAGATTATATAGAACGACCATTATATTTATGGTTGTTAATTGATTAAAACCTTTCATACGGGTTTATACTGTGGGTTTGAAAGCGTCATGAGTACATTCCACTTCGATAAAGCGGCACGACACGAGAACCCTCTCATCGCGGCCGCCGGTAACTACATTCCCGATCCTGCGGACAGAATGGGAAGCAGTCGACGTCGCCCTAAACACGTCATTTCGGATCCTCCCGATCCACTAACGGTTCTTTTAGGTACCTCAAGCACCGGTCACAGTTCAATGAGTTTCTCGCCAGATCTTCTCAGTGGGTCGCGTTTCCGATCCGGTGGTAGATTCTGCGAAGCACGGCTCTTGCTAGGGTCCGTGTTAGCGGTAGGCAGCGGCTTGGCTCTGCCCCTGGCATTACTGAAGTCAATGGGCGACGGTAACCACTCATAATCAGGTGGGCCGTATGCTCGTCTGCCTACAAGGGCAATAAAAAAATATTTGCAACGTCATCAGGTTTGAGCCCCGTGAGCTCACCTACTAGTTAAGGCTACGCTGATATAGCCACTAAAGGCTCAAAAAAAAAAGTAACATTAAATACAAATTATTCAAACATATAGTAAATGGATTGTTCCGACGTCATATATGTATACTGCAAAAAATCATGCTTGGCTTGGTTATACCGTTATAATACTGAAGTCAATATGCACCGGTGACTGCTTAACATCACGTGGCTCATATGTCTACAAAGGCAATATTTAAGAAAATACTAACAAATACCATAAGGTATTCATTCTTAGAAGAATGTGCATGCATTAGGCCTTCAGGATAGTCTTATTGCTTTCTAATGGTCTTCAAGATATTTTTTGAATAACGGATTATGTAAAGTCTGAAATTGCTAAGACTTCACTATTCATTCATCATATTCTAAAACGTATCAAGATTAAGATATAGAGGCACAGACACAATCTCCGAACAGTAATTTACGTGTAACTACGTTATTACCGACATAACAACTATAGCATCAATTTCTAATTTACAACGTTAATCCGCGTATCCCTCTTACATTATTACAAGAGCGGCTTCTTCCGTAAACAAACTGTCTTGAATGTAACCGCAGATCTGTATTGAAACTATAACGGGTTTGAAATGGCTTCGATGTTTATTTCGTCTTTAAATTAGGGAATTAATTTGACGGGAGAAAGCGAAAATGTCGTAACTTGCATTTTGAGCTAAACCACTTTTTACCATATGGCTCTGGTGTTATGTTGGTTTTTTCAAGTTACGACAATTCCGCTTTCTTCTGTCGAAATATTTTTTTAAAGTGTATTTTGATGGAATATATTCAATCCGGCACTTTGTACGTGTCTTCTGTTCACGAAAAATTATTGCCGTCAGATTTGAGAGGTAGATCAAATACCGATCGTTTTCTGAGCCCGCACGAGCAGGTACCAATCACCATATTAAGAATTTCTGTCTCGAAGCAAACATGTAGTCCGGTTTTAAAAAAAATGTTATGTAATTTTCATCCGTGTCTTAAGTTGGTTGCCGGGATTCACCTTACAATGACTCTTGACCCCTACAACCACGTGCTCATCTACTCAGTTAATGAAAAAAAAGAAACATTTAAAAAATTAGGTAAATTTGCTTAATTTCACTAACGAATATAAATTTAACACTCGAAACCTACACTTAATTTACTTAACACGAAAACGTTAATAATAATTAATATTACATTAACAATGCTTACATCATTGTTTAGTCATAAATGACGAAAGCTTTGGGTATAATCTATATATTAATACGTGAAGCAAAAACTTTGTATCCCTTTTTACGAAATTTGCGCGGACGGAGGAGTATGAAATTTTCCACACTTATAGAGAATATAGAAAAGAAGTGCACAATGCTAATATATTTTTAAAATAATGCATAAAAGATACATTAAATCAATAAAGAAAACATTACATACACTACATACCATGTATTTGACGCACACACGCATGCATACTATTTATTGTCAAACTTTTGTTCTTGACGTCTGTTGTCAAATTGAGAGTAGATTAAATATTGTTTGTCTTTGTTAATATTTTTTATAGTGCAGTCTTGGCGAAATTTGTGATTATAGAAGTATAAAATACAATCATAATAGTATACAAAATTGCAATTTCAATGAATTATAGTCGAATTTCGACTACTGCGGGACCTCTAGTAATAATAAACATTACTGGTATATCTGTCTCTTCTTGTTTGGCGAATACTTTGATGCGGACTTATTCTTGAATCCATAAACTCTAGCTTACGATCTGGACGTGGTTCACGATCATGAGAAACTTCTACAAAATAAGTATTTTTTGTAAATTTCGCGCGCTCATTGAGTCGAACTAAAACCACGTAAATCTATCTTTAGAAACTCGAAAATAGCTTCGGCCCCTATGTAAAGTATTAAAGCGGTTTTCGTTTTCAGGAGCGTCTAAGCATGGAAGAGGTTACTCAGTTGAGTGACGTCAGGAATTTGGTGAATCAACTGTACGAGGCTCTGAACGTTAGGGAACACCAGATAAGGAAGGAGAGGGAACTGAGGGCGCAGCTGGAGAAAATTAACACGGAGCTACAGCCTCTCGAAGATGTTAGTATCTTAACAGCATTTTTTATTATATTAATTCGATTTTAAACAATCGTAAAAATGTATGACGGTTGTTATGATAGAAAAGAAGATATTTGACAGATACCTAATTCTCGCTAACGACAATTTCAAGATAAGCTTGTTGCATAAATAAGCGATTTTGCTTGCTCGGTGGAAGATCTTACCTTTGTTGTTACCTTCATTGATTGACCTAGAACTGATCGCCAACTTGCATTTACTAGCGAAAAGACTTATTATGATCCATACGGGAGTATCTACCATCCTGCCTATTACTACCGCAATATACTAATTCGTTCGGATTTTCAACAAAAAGTATCATTTTCACTGCCTTTAAAGTAACCTGTTACCGTGAGTCAAATTCTGTAGATGATACTAAACATACAATGACAATAATAAACTCTGCTATTGAATATCTTTATAAAGGACACTAAATGACATTTTTGCTTAATCGATTGAATCGACCGGAGCATATTCTGGTCTTTTAATATTGTTAGAATCTGAGGTTTCAGGTATAATGATGTACAGATTTTAACTAAAACACCACTTGATTAGTAGTTCTGACAGTCAGAATTAACTGTTCGTAAAATACCAGTATAGTCGTCGTGGCCTAAAGGGTAAGATGTTCGGTGCATTCGTGCTGACTGATGCACCGAATGTTCGAATCCCAGGCGGGTACTAATTTTTATAATGAAATACATGCTCAACAAATGTTCACGATTGACTTCTACGGTGAAGGAATAACATCGTGTAATAAAAATCGCAAAATTATAATTTGCGTAATTACTACGGGTACGTATCACCACCCTGCCTATTTCTGCCGTGAAGCAGTAAGGCGTTTCGGTTTGAAGGGTTGGGCAGCCGTTGTAACTATACTTAAGACCTTAGAACTTATATCTCAAGTTGGGTGGCGTATTTACGTTGTAGATCCCGTCATGACTTACGCGAGTGTGGTGTTCGCTCACACGGCCCGCACACACATAGACACCCTCCAATCCCTACAATCCCGCTTTTGCAGGTTAGCTGTCGGGGCTCCGTGGTTCGTGAGGAACGTTGACCTACACGACGACCTGGGCCTCGAATCAATTCGGAAATACATGAAGTCAGCGTCGGAACGATACTTCGATAAGGCTATGCGTCATGATAATTGCCTTATCGTTGCCGCCGCTGACTACTCCCCGAATCCTGATCATGCAGGAGCCAGTCACCGTCGACGCCCTAGACACGTCCTTACGGATCCATCAGATCCAATAACCTTTGCATTAGATGCCTTCAGCTCTAATACTAGGGGCAGGCTTAGGGACCCCGGTAACCGTACTCGTCGAACTCGACAAAGAGGTCGACGTGCAACCTAACCCATGCATCAGCCCGCTGAGTTTCTCGCCGGATCTTCTCAGCGGGTCGCGATTCCGATCCGGTAGTAGATTCATTCGCGAAACAATTGCTCTTGAGTTGTTAGGTCTCCTTCGGAGGCGCTCGGGCAGTTGTTAGCAAATCCCACCCCCTTGGCTGAGCCTTTGCTCGCCCACCTGTCCTGGTGAAACTGGAAAGGCCTTCGGGCCACCAGTAAACTTTCAATCATAAAAAAAAAAAAAAAACCTTGTAGATATCTATGGGCTCCAGTAACGACTGGAGTGTTAACTAGGTGGGCTGTGTGAGCTCGTCCAACCATCCATCGTCCGTCCATAAAAAAAAAACACTCTTTTCTACAGGGCATTTAGAAACACTCTGTATTATAGAGAAGTTCAATTTATTTGCAGAAACGTAGAAGCCTCGAAGTTGAGACGTCGCGTCGTACTTCCGCTCTAACGTGGTTCGGTCTTGGCCTGATGGGAGTTCAGTTCGGCGTTCTGGCCCGTTTGACATGGTGGGAGTACTCCTGGGACATCATGGAGCCCGTCACTTACTTCGTAACGTACGGAACCGCTATGGCGGCGTATGCTTACTTCGTTCTAACTAAACAGGTACGTCAAATGAGAATACATGATACACTCGTCAGAGATATTACATACCACTCTGTGTTTCTGATTGTTATTTACACCAACACTAAAATGCCGTAATGTAATTTTTTGATTATTTTTTTTTATGCACAAAATCACAATCATTACGGTACAATACATATTAACTAAATCGTAAAAATAGTACCTAAGTCTGATCTGGATTGCAATCTATATTATATATGCAATCAGCCAACCCCGATTAATGTACATAGCGAGCGAGCATCCAAATTTGGAGCTAATTAGCTATTGAAAAAAAATTACAAATACAAATAAAAATTAAAAAATACAAATAAAATTAGGAGTTCCAGGAAAAAAAATTTTTGAAAAGCAAAAAAAACGAAATATCCAAGTTATTAACGGTGGTAAGACGTTTTGTAAGTCCACACGGGTAGGTACCACCACCCCGCCTGTTTCTGCCGTGAAGCAGTAATGCGTTCTGGTTTGAAGGTTAAGATAGCCGTTGTACTGTAAAACTCAGACCTCTTCGAGGTGGGTGCCGTCATTTACTTTGTAGATATCTATGGGCTCCGGTAACCACTTAACACCAGGTAGGCTGTGAGCTCGTCCAGCCAACTAAGCAATAAAAAATAATGTAACAAATAAAACATATGCGCGGGGTTATGGCGACAGCGGGCTGTGTTGAGGGTAAAAACAACCGTTTACTTTTATTGTTATCAATGGTTTAAGAAATTATCCAAGTTACAATTATTTGAGAAAATATCTATATTAAAGGCATTATACTTCATTATAGTATAAGCAGTCGGAAACAAAAAAAATATCAAATAAAATAGTACATACACATACATTGTTTTAATTCATTAAAGATAACTTTTATATTTTTATTGCCCTTGTAGGCATACGAGCATACGCCCCACCTGATGGTGAGTGGTTACCGTTGCCCATGGACTTAAGCAATGCCAAGGGCAGAGCCAAGCCGCTGCCAACCCTTAGATTTACCTTTACTTTACTTGACATTGTATTAAATCTCATTACATTGCATTCTTTAAATAACTTATCAATTTATTTTTTTACCAATTAGTTTAATCTGTCTACTACTGTCGAGACGCAATGAAGAATGTCTTACCTATGTCAAACTAGTTTTTTTCTTATTTCTTTCAGGAGTACATTTTGCCCGATGTCAAAGATCGACAGCATCTGCTGATGCTACACAAGAAGGCAAAGAAGATCGGGCTCGATATTAACCAATACAATAATCTTAAAGATCAGGTTAGTATTTTAGATTGTTCTTGATTACACTTCAATATCCCAGATTACAAACACAATTTGTTGGAACAGCACGTATGTAGTTGATTAAAGTTCAAAATCTTACAAGATAACACATATGATAACACTTCAATATCCCAGATTACAAACACAAATATTTACAATAGCACCTGTGTATGTAGTTGATTAAGATTCAAAATCATACAATATTTACAGTATAACACATCTGATTATACTTAAAAATCATATATTACAATTAAAAGTGTTTACCACACACTAAAATTGATTACACTTGATAATCTTACATTACAAACGGAATACTATACTACGAGTATGTCGGCGTTTACACACATAAGTTCTTTTACAATGAAAATACAATACAATTCTATAAAACTTTAACATTACTTGTTTACAACAAAAAGCCACGCCTGAGTTATTCAGTGGTTCTTACACAATTAGCCATTTTGTGTTGGTTATAGCAACTACAACTTCTTTTATACAAACAAATGTAATTACTGCGAAACAATTCACAAAACATAGCTTAATATTCAAAATACATATTTTAGTGATTTTACATGACTCACATTTAATTTAATTTACATGAATTACTTTTAAGTAATATTAACTAACATTGTTATTATCCAGCCTAATAATAGATGGCGCCAACAACATCATTGCATAACAATTACAATACTTAATTAAATTATTAGTACTGTTAATTATAATATAAATTATTATTAATATTTATGCTTTATTCATATTTAATCATTTATACAGTCATTTGTGTTTTTAAACAATAATATAAACATTAAACATATTCTGAACATTTTCACATCAAAACAGTGTCTGCTAATTATTAAATATGGTAGAATAACAGTTTTGTTGCTAATAATAAATAAATATTAACATATAATAAACTAAACTATATATTATTATGTTAATTATTGCCAACAGTGGCGTTTGCGCCCATAAGTACAAACTATGTGGAACGGAATACTATACTACGAGTACATATTATGTTCGTTGGGTTTTCATGACAAACCTGTAATGTGTTTATGTTATACAATCAGCGCATCTTCTCAACTACAGAAAGAAACCTAAGTTGCCTAACATACAATGGTAAAACATTATTATTTGGTACACTATCTGTTCACTGCTCACTATGTAATCACGAGTAATGATTTTTGCGAAAGTATAGTTTTAAATTTATTTAATATTAAATTTTGTTTATAACATAGTCACTGTGTGATGTTTTGAAAAGACGCTACAGTTTTATTTTTCTAATGTTGGAATTCATCTGTCTTGTTTTCGTAATGATTATTCAGATATTTTTTATAGTTTGACTAACTGACCCAGCCTACTTTGTAGTGCCTCAATCGATAAATCAAAGACCTAAGCTTTTGTATAAAATAAACTTAAAACAAACAAAAGGAATCCGTCCGACGGGGGACACATCAAATGAAAAACAAAATTGTTATTTTTATTTAATTCTGAGCATTTTCATATTTATCTACCTTTTTAACCTTCTCTGGACTTCCACAAATAATTCAAGACCAAAATTAGCCAAATTGGTCCAGCCGTTCTCGAGTTTTAGCGAGACTAATGAACAGCATTCATTTTTATATATATAGATATGCACTAGATCAATATTAATTTATCATTACTATAGATTAAATAGTCCTAGTATCGGGATACGAGCCCCATCCTTGAATATTGGGTTTCGTTTTAATCGTACTGTTAACTAAAATTTACAGATAGCAAAATTAGAAAAAGACCTCGCTCGTCTCCGCGACCCGCTCCAAATCCACCTACCCTCGATGTACGTCGAGAAGACAACCGACGACAGAAGGTCACCGCTCACCAAAATCAAGGACATGCTCGAAGAGACCAGCAAGAAAATGAAAATCACGTAATATTTGCTGAATCACTCTCGTTAGCAAAGTTATGTAATGAAGCGCGCCATTTTTCGATTATTTGAAAATAGAACGCTTTCTATGATGTTGCTTAGTATGGTGGCAGCACTGATGAACATTTAGAAAAAAAAAAAAGTTTTTCCGTGAACGTTAACAGTTTTAATTTGGCTGGGTTTTCAACATATAAGTAGATTCGGAGCGAGTGTCCTCTTAAGAGCTAGATGGAATAGAAATTAAAAACTAAAGTTGACAGTCGAAACGTCCATGTTTCACCAATCCTATTGCTAAACTCAAACATCACGCTAATTTTCCTTTTTTTTTTCAAGCGGCGTAGTGTTTTCTTACTGGCGCCATTTTGTTTTGTCTTAAGTGAAAATATATAAAATATATAGATCAGTGAAAGTGGAACAATCAGTGTATTGTTGGAGTATTCCCGCAAACTCGGTCCGGGCAAATTTCGTATTCTGAAAGCCCGCCTTTTTTGTTTCTTTGTGTAATCTGTGTTTTGATTTTTTAATCGAGTATTTGAAAATTAATACTTGTAATTTAGTATACAATTATCTAACGTGCATGAAGTTTGTATTGTTCGAAATTAATTGTGATTTTGGGTTTTTAGGTAAATTTAGTTTTTCAAATGTGTGATGATTAGATTTATTACAGTACTTTGGCACGTGAATGAAAATCAAAATTTAAAAATATTAAGTCTTGCCACTGAATCACAAAATGTATTACAGGTATAATTTTAAAATTAGTTGAAATTTTTTATATTAAAAAATATAAAAATATAATTTTAGTTAGAATTTTGAAATTTATGCTCAGTAAAATTGTTTCCTATATTTTTAATTAAGATCTTAATCAATTATTGAATGCATACGTAAGTTTTAGTGAACTTTATATTTGTTAAATCGATTGTAATTTATTAAGGATTCATACTATATGTGATCAAAGGCTTGTAAGTTATTTAATTATTTCAAAAATAAAATAATAAAAAGACGAGAAGAGTCTCTGTGGCTTTGTATCCCACGTCTGATAATTTAAATACTTCTTTTCAAAAATAGAAAAAAAATATGGAATATACTTTTATTTCAATACGTGTTGTTCGTCCATTTAATAATAAGTGCAGTGATTTCATTTGAAATAATAACCACATTGCTTTTTGAACTGATATCGACAGGTGAAGGGCAATTTGGTTTAAGCGCTCGCATTTCGCTCAAAGCCGACATTTATCTAATGTAATCAAAGGTCCGTTTCAGTATCAACTATTCGATGTATTATAATTGAACTTCAATTAAATTCACCCCATTGAAATAGCTGAAGAAGTGTTTTTGTTATGAGATTTTTTCTAAATTGTAATATTTAAAATTTGGAAAAAATATCATAATTATATTAATAACTAGCTGAGTCCCGCCATGTTACTCGCCGTCATTTTAGTACCGCAGGTGACGTCGCGGGGCGAAGCTAGTCTAAAAAGTACTCAGTACTAAGCCTAAGTTACTCTTTATATCATCAGCTATCTATCAGTGAAAGTCCCGTCAAAATCGGTCCAGCCGTTCCAGAGATTAGCCTGAACAAACAGACAGACAGACGGACAAAATTAAAAAAATAATTGTTTTTGTATATGTACTAAGTATACATACTTACGCATTTAGTAAAAAGTGGTTATTTTATTATTACAAACAGACACTCCAATTTTATTTATTTGTATAGATTATATTGTATTATTAATAAACAATAAATATCATAATTTTTGCTCTCCTGTAAACTTGCAAAAATGTAGCTTAAACCAAATAACCTTTTACTCCTCGTCATGTAGATTTTTAGTGTGTGATAAAACGATTTCACCTTTATTTTTATGATTAATAAGTACGTAGACTTAACGAATCTAGTCTTTACTAATAATAATATGTAGTTCTATCACAAAACTCGAAACTCGATTGATATACCAACCCGGTATTTCATTCGGAAGTAGTTTCCTTTTTTTTGCCAAATCATTACAAAGACTTGTTGAATAATTATTAGTCTTTTAGTCTCGTTTTTATCATAGATTAAAATATGAATATTTTAGTTTATGTCTGTTACAGTATAGATTGTTCTAGAATAGAACTTTGATAATTTTGATGTCGAATTGACCTCATTGGTCGGCGAAAAAGTATTCATTATTTAAATAATTTTTTTGTTGTTTTTTTCTTTGTGCAGTGCTTACGTTTTTTTCGATAAGTAAAGTACCAGATTACTCAAGTTTAAAATATCAATTAAACAGTACTTTTTTGTTTAGACTCTTTGTTGCTTCGTTATTGGCGATTTAGTGATTAACAATTTGAGGCTTTTTTTCTTATGAACAAGATTATGTAAAGATTTATAGTCGATCATTATTAAATTCATATCGTATCCAATTTTTTTTTTTTCATTTAACATGTCTATATTTTACTAACTCTTTTCTATGAATATTGTTAATCTGTGGGACAATTTATTTAGCATTTTTGTAACTTAATTGACTAGAATCGAGTTATAAAAAATTCAAAAACAACATCTTATCTTCATTGTTAAAGGAATTTTGACAGCTGTTAGTGATACCATTTCAATTACATATTATTGTTATAATAAATGTTTAATTTGATTGTTGAAATTAAAGAAAATTGTATTCATAAAATTTGATCTTTTGTAAATCAATGTATTTAAATAAAGACGCTTGCGTCCAAAATGTAAATAAGTAAAAAAAAAACGTATTAGAAGTAAATCCAAAGAAACAAGCTGTAAAAATTTGGCTGTGAATTTAAATGTGAACAAAATGCAGTTTTTCAGTCCAAATACGGTTAAGATAACAGACATGTCTAACTATACACAATTAGTCGATAATTTTGTAGTTAAGATGTATTAAGCGTAAGGAAGATTTATAATATTCAATGCAAATTGAATATTTAATGAATTGAAAATACTTTAGGAGGTAGGGCATTTTGTATTCTACCAAAATACAGATCGTAGAGCATAATATAAACTACAGAAGATGTTTGAAGCCGCGCGGTACCACCGTCCTGCCTTGTTCGTCTTTGATATCGACCTCATGTCTCAAAGTGGATAGTGGTGCACGATCTCGCTTGTATAGGCAGGTAGACTATCATCTCGTTTGATCTACACCAAGAACCTAAAGAATCGATGATCAAGTCAGTTCTTAAATATCCTATAAGAGGTATGGAAACTTTGATGAAATTATTGTAACTAATAAGGCCCTGTAATGTATTACGTTTGCGTAAAAAAAATTCTTCGAATTTTACTTTAAAAGAATAATACTAGTAATATATTGACTTTTAATCATCTGTTTGTATCTACACTGCGCTCTGTAGTATTTGTGCTAAAATTAAACACAACTTTAGTCTTTTAATAGTCCAATTGTGTTAACTTTACAAAAGAATATACAAGAATTTTATTTTTTTTAATTCTTCTTCACTATATTCGTTTTTTTTAAGGAAGGATCTGAGAACTCCCTCTCGTTTCCCTCCAACGATTTAAAACTCACATCTATCCAAACATACTAAGCGATAATCGATTTCTACTTACTCGAGCTATTTCATCAATCGATTGAGATCTAATTACGACAGGCACTTTAACACAACAACAGACAACACTCTAGGTGCTAAAAAAGAAGTAATTGGATCATCTATCTATATATATAAAAATGAATTGTTCTTCGTTAGCCTCGCTAAAACTCGAGAACGGCTGGACCGATTTTGCAAATTTTGGTCTTGATTTATTTGTGGAAGTCCAGAGAAGGCTTAAAAGGTAAATATAAGGTAAATATGAAAATCTTCGGAATTAAATAAAAATAACAATTTTGTTTTTCCTTTGATGTGTCCCCCGTCGGACGGATTCCTTTTGTTGGTTTTAAGTTTATTTTATACAAAAGTTTAGGTCTTTTATACGTATAACGTAACGTTATAACACGTTATAATTCCACGCTCTGGCTGATAGTGTGAGCTCACGAGCTCAACATGAGATAGTTTACAAGGCTAATTTCCTAGCCCTAGCAAGAGCAGTGCTTTACAGACTCTTAGGCAATTAGTTGGGTAGGTAGGTCATCGGTCCATGATACGTGTGCAAGTTTTTAAGTTAATCGGACGTCTTCGTGTTGATGATGAAATAGCGTTCAGAGTTTTCATTACAATTGAGAACATAAAAATTTAAGTTACGTGAAAAAATAGGCCTAAATTACCGAAAAATGAAAAGATTAAATAAACCTAAAAAAAGTAATTTAGTTTTTAATTTAGGAAATAAATATTATAAAATTTATAGTACATAGGAATAAGGCCTTAATCTTGTAAATATAACTTTCATGTTATCTAATATTCTATTAAGGCACGTCACTGTTCGCTCAATATTGGCTTTCTCTAGTGATTTGCTATTTTGCCTTCTTAGGGTCGTAATATTTAAAGGTTTTTCTATCTATTTATTATGAAATTATATAAAATCTTTATATACACATAGTGTTAAGTAAAGCAAAGCTGCAGTTTCTGTGTTGAGACTTTTCGATTCGAATCGCTACAAAATCTCTGAATTGAATATTCAGACGTTACGTAGTACCAATAGCGGCAGAAGTATCAATTTTGTACAGACAAATTTAAATTTTATGTTATTTTTTATAGTCTTAAACACGAATTTCATGACAACTTTTTAGTGAAAAGGTTAATAATTAAAAAAAATATGCGCCACGCATCGAGATACAATTTTATTATAAAGTCGGTTGCAAAAAGTACATAGATAACCCAAGTTAGAAAATTAATCTAGGAATCTTGAAAATTATAACGTTAAACATTCAATATTGCTCCTTTTAATGTTCGTAAATTGCATAAATACAGGGCTATCTTTAACTGATGGTGAATTATTCAGTTTTATAAAGATTCATCCACACTATCCAAACGAACTACAATAGTAACAAAATATTTTTAAATTTTAAATAACGAAACACCGTGTTTATTTTGTTTGGAATTAAGTATTTGTTTTTCTCGATGGTAAACACAACTTTAGGACTTTCTATTGCTTTTTGAGTATAATCGGGCTTATCATGTTGTGATGAACATCATAAATTATATTGTGATTTAATCTCGCGACGCCAGTGACCACGAATCTATCGTTTTAAAATTGTTAGTATTTGAAGTGACGGAAAATTTAAAATATTGTAAAATAATCGCGAAATTAATCCACGAAAATTTAAATCTAGAAAATATTAAATAGTGAAGTTCTAAAGGCACAAAATTTTACGATTGCTAGAATGTAATGATTGATTATCAGACAAAAATACAGGTAACGTAATAATTTATGTAAAATGTTAACAAATCGAACGAGCTTTTCATATCAAGCGAAAGTGAAGAAACTCGCGAAAAATATGCAAATTTTTTTACAGCTTCTTTTGCTACCGTTGTACTGTAAAGTGCCTTTAGGAAAATTTACACAATTACTAATAAGCTTAACTTAATAATTTTAATTTCTTCTAATTAGAATTTCTTCGAATTCATTAATTTGCCAACGTTTAAGAAATATTATCTTGAATTTCTGAAGATCTACCCAATGACCTATTATGATAAATAAATATTTATCCCTTCAACCCGGTCTGGGTTAGTTTAATCTCCGTGATGATATAACAAGTTTTTCCAGGTCAGCGTTTATAACTACACAAAATACTTGAAAGTTTGTCCTTTATTTTGAAGATATTTCGATTGGTACAATCGAGTTTACCAAAAATGCTACAGTCGTTAAAGAAATATTTTCAAAGAAGTTCGTTATGGCATTATGCGGTCCTCTTTTCTTATATGAAACAAGAAACTGAGTTAGAGTACTAGAAATACCAGTTAGAAACGTGCGTAGTCTCAAATTTCAAGATTGTTAGTATTCCCCGTCTATTTCTACCCTGATTACTGATGCTACCATCTGGTGAGTCAACATGGGTAGGTTGTAGAAACCACCCTGCCTATTTCTGCCGTGTAGTAGCAGTACCCAATCCGTATCGGTTTGAAGGATGGGGCAGCCGTTGTACTGAAAACCTGAGACTTGGAACTCATGTCCTATGTTGATGTCTATGGGCTCAGGTAATCACTTAACACCAGGTGGGTCGTGAGCTCACCCATCTAATAAGCAATTATTTTAGTGATCAGTTATTTAATTATTTAAGTATTGTTTATTTTGTAAAATTATATTTGTTATTAACTAATATTTGTTAACCAAATCTATCAGAAATTTGAGTTTTAGCAATTTTATAAAATTTTATAGTTTTACTAACAATGAATCTTTGTACATTTTAATTCAACATCTATTTAAAAGTTATTGGAAAATATAGCCTAGTCTTATAGATGAATGCCTTTAGATAAATTATTATACACGTTTAGACTTTCCTATTTTTCACCTATTGAAATTGCCAAAATTATTCTTCTTATAAGAATTTCTTGTTATATTCCTATAGTCCCTATTGAGGGTAGCGGTATTGCAATATACATTAACTTTCTCTAATATATAAAATAAATACATAAATATACATATCGACGCTTGAAAGGCAAACGTGACTAAGCAATGCGTGAACTTTACAGTAGACTCATTTAAAGATGAAATACCTGAAGAAAAAAATTATTTTAACGAATCTAGCTGTAGTAGAATCTAGCTAGTAGCTGTAGGATTGAAATTGTTTTAATAGACCTAGTAATATATATTTTTTGCGCATCGAATATGGTTATTGCCTATCATTTATGTACAAAGCAGTTTATTGTCGCTTAGTCACGTTTGCCTTTCAAGCGTCGATATACATACGTGCATTTCATACTTTCTTTCTGCTAGTTTAAGTAACAAATTGCCCTCCTTATTTTGATTATCTTGAAATTATTTTAATCAATAGAATCCATCTAATTAATGCGTTGTTTGAACACACGGATTATAAATACTTTTTGATCTATTTCAGTCTGATCTTTGAAACTGGTCTGAATGTAATAGTGCAATACTGTTTCTCCTCTTATAATGTTAATGTTATAATGTTTCAATTTCAGTTTCATAATGTTACATAATGTGGTATAATAAAGCGTTTTAGTACAATCATCTAAAAAAGTGTTATTTAAAACATACATTTTACTAATAGCTTGATTTAGTGGTAATTTTTGAGAATGTAAAATAACTGCAGGTTTCATTATACCACATGCTATGAATAAGCGAATCCAAATTGATTATGTCGTATTTGTTGTTATGAATGGAGTGGCACGACGGTTATGAAGCACCGGGTGACGTCACGAGCACAAATAAACAGCCAATGACTCCTTGTTAAAAGTTACTGTTTTTGCATTTTGTTAATATTTACAGTCGTGTTATTCGATTAAATTTGTAAGAAAAATAATAAATTGTTTTTTCATTTTAGTACTTAGCTACGCATTCTTCAGTTAGTTTTGATTTACGGCTAATTAAAATAGGGGGTAACCAAAATATGGATAAGCAAGGTTAATATGGAACCGCTTTTAAAATAAAATCGCCATGATACTTAAAGAATGTTTATTAAATAAATTAGCATAAAAATTGCATTACACTTGTGGAATACTGGCGACCTGTATTAAGATAAACAGATATCCTATGTTTTTTCGCTTTCCAACGCTTCAGATGGGGACACCGGCTTAGCACCAAAAGGATACAAATCTATACTCTGAACATGAGCCCTAACAGAGACGCCCGGTGGAATATCAAAGTAACTGTCCCCGATATTCCTAATTATAGTCGTGCGTTGAACCGGACTATCAATATTGTATCCTACACCGAAGCTAGGTTTGTTTTTATCTGTATCTACAGGGTAATCGCTGTCGTCTATATATGTAGTCTGGGTAGGCTTTAGCGGTACGTAAGGTTTCTTCTGCGGCCTATAAGGCTTGTTGGTAGGGCGCGCCGGCTTGCCTGCAAGTTGTAAGTCACTTCTCAGTATGATATGAGTGCTTTTGGTGCTGCGGTGCCGTAGGGTGTTGGTGTAATAAAACCAAATTGGTCGTGAACATAGTTTATTGCGATCAAGCAATTAAATAAATAAATACAGGTGCGTTACATCGAGTTCTACGGAAGCGGACTGATCGTGGATCTTGAGTCGGATTATTTCGAATTCGTTTACATAAAACAAGTAAATAATAAGTAATAATAATAAGTACAGTTAGTTAGCCCAAAACCGTAGCAAATTCATAATATGGCCATGTTGTAATCCAACGGGCTCAACTGTTACATTGTGCTTAAAGTATTTCAAATTCAATATTTGCATACAACAAAATATCACAAGCACTCGCGATCTATATTTGTAAAAACACATACATCACAGTAACAGGATAGCTATGAAATCGACCTAACCTAACTATATCATATAATGCAGCCAAATGTAACAGCAAGACACGTAAGAAGCAGTATTTATTCGAACAACAAGATCAACATCAATCACCATGCTATCATCCGTGCTATTCATCACCTGGTCCTTTCGTCGGCTTGCTTCCACCGTAACCTGCGTCTTCGTCTACGTAGCCTAGATCTTCGTTGCCAGATTGACTGAAAGCCGGTTGACTATAACCGCCGTCCGTTTGGAGGTTAGGAGCGTTATCCGTTTCAGCGCTTGTGATTGGTCCCGCTGGGCCTTCGGGAATCTCGCTCTCGCTTACTTGAAACGGTGGGGGCTTTACATGTCCTGATGCCGCTGTCCCTTCTGGTCCTATAATTCAGTTTTTCAAACATCACACGGACGCATTGAGGGAAATTAGAACTGAAAAGTTTTTCAACCACACTAAAATTATCTCGATGCTGAATGGACCATTGATACTCGAGCCTTTATGTTGTTACAACATTGAGTTATTTGCGTTAATGTCAGTCACAAATATTCTTCTTTCTTTTTTAAGCAGAGTACAAGACAGGTCCAAGAGGCTCTTCAAAAAATCTACCTGCTCTTATATAAATTGAAGTCGTCGTGGCCTAAAGGATAAGACGTCCGGTGCATTCGTGTTGAAGCGATGCACCGGTGTTCGAATCCCGCAGGCGGGTACCAATTTTTCTAATGAAATATGTACTCAACAAATGTTCACGATTGACTTCCACGGTGAAGGAATAACATCGTGTAATAAAAATCAAACCCGCAAAATTATAATTTGCGTAATTACTGGTGGTAGGACCTCTTGTGAGTCCGCGCGGATAGGTACCACCGCCCTGCTTATTTCTGCCGTGAAGCAGTAATGCGTTTCGGTTTGAAGGGTGGGGTAGCCGTTGTAACTATACTGAGACTTTAGAACTTGTATCTCAAGGTGGGTGGCGCGTCTAGGTTGTAGATGTCCTTGGGCTCCAGTAACCACTTAACATCAGGTGGGCTGTAAGCTCGTCCACCCATCTAAGCAATAAAAAAAAAAAAAAAAAAAAAAAAAAAAAAATATAAATCGTCTTCTCGCATTAAAACTGTATAATCTCAAAACTTACTAATTTTACACACGGTTTAACATGCGATATTTTTAATATTAATCATCTTTGCAACATTTATTTTTTATTTTGTACCAGTTACATTATCTGTCATTTAAAGTAAGATAAAATGATGTATCAATTTTGTTAATATAATAGTAGTCAAAACATAGGCAAACTAAAAAAAAAAAAAACTATCCCACGCTTTTTTGACAGTATTTATTAGAAAAATACTGGTGATACCAAATGATTCTGCATATTAACTCAATTTCGAATATTTTTGGAAATTGTACACTTTTAATGCGTAAAGACAAAATGAGACGCTACGAACGTCAACCTCCTCTTCAATTTCACAATTTTCTTACCTTTGAAAACATCATCACTATCAGAGTCTCCAGCGGAAGCAGCGGGCGGAGAATATCCTCCAGGAGCAGCGTTCGTGAAAGTAGGGTCGTATGGACTCGGTAACGTCGGGAAATAGGATGGGATGGCATCTTTGTTATTCTTGATTATCCGGTAACCGATTCCAGGACCTGCTATGTAGTTTACCGTTCTGAAAGAGAAAATTTTCATTAAGTGCCCAGTGTGTTTTGTTACTAGCTGGAGCAGATGAACTTTAAAAGTTTCATGATGATTTCTTTTTCTTTTCAATTCTGTGTGGTCAGCGCGACATGTCTCCACGTTATAAGATAATTTGGATTAGAGTTTCACGATTAATCTGCCTGACTTGTGCACCTGAGAATGTTCAATTATAGAGGCTGATTGGAATAAACATATTTGGTAGACTTCTAGACAATGTATTGCAAAAATGAAAAACTATAATAATTCATTTGGCTTCAATTAATTTCCTATATATTCTTAACCATTTTATTTTACCTAAGTAGATCTAGGCTCTCGTAATTGCATGACATCAATTTGTTAAACCGCTGACTTAAAAAAAAAAATAGTTCAAGGACGCACCTTTGCACTCCTTTATCATCCAAAAACGTGTAGGACCCTCTGACATTACCCTGCGAGTCACTGCTTTCCGTTCTCCTTTGATCGGGGCCCGCTGATATGAACCTGCAATTCATTTAATATTACACACAATAGTCCTGTCTAATAATCTGCCGATATACGTTACTAAATATAATCATTTTTGTTTCGTCATTTAGTACGGTGCGGGTTTCGAGCAAACCCACTGCACAAACAATTTTACTGAGTTCTGAGGTTGGTTTCGAGTTTCAGAGAATCTGCTTATACTATCGGTGATTTAATATATATCGTAACTATGAGACGTTCGTTACTTTATATACTTATATGGTAAATGATGTATGCTCCGTCACCCTGGTCGCGACTTCTGGTTCCTCTCGGTCTTGATCAGTCAGGCAGAGGTTAGAAAAAAATAAATGACAGGTCCATACTAATCACTACATAGTATAAAACAAAGTCGCTTTCTCTGTCCCTATATCTGTCTGTCCCTATGTATGCTTAAATCTTTAAAACTACGCAACGGATTTTGATGCGGTTTGTTTTTAATAGATAGAGTAATTAAAGAGGAAGGTTTATATGTATAATAACATTCATTAAATAGTGGACAAATCAATAATAAATTACAGTTTCCGAAGCGAAGCGAGGGCGGGTCGCTAGTACCGTAATATTATAAGCTAAGCGTTTAAATAAACTATTCAAAACTAAAAGCTACAAAAACTCTTCACAAATTCGAATGCTTGAGATGCTATTTCAAAAAACCGTTTTTGGGACAGGTATTTTCATTATTACATATTAAAATACTGTCAGAGGTCAGGTGCAAATCGGAAATGATGATTATCGTCATTATTTTACATAATATAACGTTAATTGACGAGCTTGATTAAGGTCATGAGAATTTACGATACCGCATTGTCTTATATACGAACAAAGCACAAATCTTGCTCTAAAACTACTCAAGAGGAAGTCTGAAAGATCGATCTATGGAAATAGACATTTATTTTTTAGTTGTATAATATAGGAAATAAATACAAACACAAAATAGTATTTGAGTATAATTAATGAATGGGGGAAAGTCATTGTGTGTGCACTGCTCACATACTGTCATTCAACTTCACCTCTAAACACACTTCTCATAATAAAATATATGTTACTAGCGACCCGCCCTCACTTCGCTTCGGAAACTAATTTATTATTGATTTCTCCACTATTTAACGGATGTTATTATACATATAAAGCTTCCTCTTCAATCACTCTATCTATTAAAATAAACCGCATCAAAATCCGTTGCATAGTTTAAAAGATTTAAGCACGGGGCTTATTATATAGGGCTTATTATATATTATATTATGGGGACAGAGAAAGCGACTTTGTTTTATACTATTTAATGATTCGGAAAACGAATGTAAGTGTAATTGGTTGTTATCCGGGCATTCTGAGAGTTGAAAGATTAATCTCGCTCGGCTGAGACTCTGAAAACTATTGTTAACGCGCTAACAGTAATACATGTAGATATTGATGCAGCAAATGGCATACTTCATGGCAAAGGAATGCACCTAATTATTCAGACTTTGACCAAGTCTCAAATGTAGCATTCCCGTTCTGAGGTTCATGAAATTCACTTAACACATGATGAATCTTGAGCTTGTACACTCAACTGCCCCACCCTTCAAACCGAAAAGCATTACTCCTTCACGACAGAAATAGGCAGGGTGGTGATATGTACCCGCACGTACTCACAATACGCCCTAACACCAGAAATTACGCAAATTCTTTTATATGCGGGCTTAATTTTTATAATGAGATGTTATTCCTTCACCGTAGAAGTTATTTACGTACGTATTTTAAGTACGTATTTCTCTAAAAAAATTGGTACCTGCCTGCAGAATTTGAACACCGGTACAATCGCATGCTCGATACGAATACACCGGGCGTCTTATTCTTTAGGTCACGACGACGCCAGACTCATACGACCTTAGTGTAAATACGAAATTAAAACATAACCAGGCGTGACGGTGACGGTTGGAAAGATGAATAAATACGATTCCGTATGCTCTGTCTCAAGTCAATGACTTCTTTCGCAACTCTCTTCTTGTCAATTCGGTCTTAAGTCAGTGATATCTTGCGCTATTTCTTGCGAAACTCCATATCCATTATTTAAATAAATCAATTACATTCTAACTACTATTTTATCCTTAGTACCACACGATGGGTGACTTGTTATTAGGAATATCAGCTTAATTAACTTACCTGTATGATCCATCCAATCCTCTTTGGACAGCCGTACGACCTCTAGCTTTTGTTTCTCCTCTCACTAACGGTGCTCTATGGAAGGGCGATCCTATGACTCCAGGGTTATCTGGATGCGCTGAAGATACGTGGAAGCCGGTGTCTCGACCGGCAATGTAGGATACATCGTGTCGTTCTCCTATATCGTCCACGTACGAGTAGTGGCCTGGTGGAAAGTAATATTTAACACGATTGATGAATTTTTCGTACAATCAAATGATTGTCTTCCGTGAGCGTCTACTCGAAATTGCTGACTATAAAATAAATAATACGCATGAAATTAAATTATCACAATACGATAATATTTAAATAAATTTAATCTTGAAAATATCAGTCATTTGGTTTTTTTTTCTTTCTATTCAACGGTTGCAATTTTTTTTAATATTTATTATTTTGTCGCGCTGTTTAGTATTGTCATTCTTCCTCTTTATTCCTCAAAACAGTCGGGTTATTTGAAGTAAGGGACATCTGCTATTTCAATACATTTTAAGGCCTTGATGCGTCTCAAAATGGAAAAATACATATGCGTTGTGATGTTTATTGACCAATAGCCAGGAGCCGCATGATACTCATTTGATAGAAACCAACCGGAGCACAAAAAATCAAAGTATAAAAATAACATGAAACATTAAACTGTTTTAATTTCTAATTTTTAACAATTAATACTTCCATGAATGACTTTTAAGTTCAACAGTTTGAACAATAGTAAAAAATGACTGTTTTATGATAATAATTATTTTTTTAAATTTATCTTAAGATAAAGCACGCACCTTTTACATCGCCGCGGCTATCGGCGTTTTCATTCTTCGAATACGTTCTGGTGTCAAAGTTGAAAGCGTAGCTGGGATCTTCATTGGGGTCGAAGAAGGGGTCATCTTTGTTCCCGATCGGACCCCGAGGTCGTTGATCGAGATCTAATTGTCTATGTACGTTGGGTCCTTTTGCACGGAATCTATAAAGTTTTGTTTAAAATTTTCTTTTCACTCGTTAATCTCAAAGAATGCTACAATATTAAGCGATTGTCGTTTGTACATTACAACAAAAAGATGTGTGGTGTCGTGGGACACCGGATAGGAACGAAGTTCCATATATATAAAAAAAAAAGAACAACGAGAAAAAATCGCGCGGTGAAATATCGCTGTGCGGAAAACAAGGCCTTATTCCACGGACTTTTTCTTACGGTTTTTACTATCACATTTTTTTCAGTTGGGTCGCGCAGTAAATACCCTGTCTCCTCCAAGTTTGCCGTCAGGAAATTCGTTCCAAAAAAAAAAAACCTTGAAAATGCAAAAAAATATTATAGTAGTCTTAAATATTGCTAATTTTGTCACTCACCCTCTCGGTCCGGCTGTGTATATTGTCTCTTTGACAGTATCGGTGGCGGGATCTTTACCACCAAATCGACCTCCGACGACACCATTGGCCGTCCCGTGTGCTAAGTGATAACTCGATCCTCTGTCTTTATTTGCGTATCTGTGGACAAAAATGGCCGCATAATAAAGTTTCTTAAAAAATATATATATTTATATCTTGAATAATATCTTAGTAGCCATTGTCTTTAAAATTATTTGAAATAACATTCTTATTTTACATACTAAGTCTTCGTTTTAATTAGAAAAAAAAGCAACAATTATTTCACTAGATATTCTAAAAACACATTAAAATATTTAAAAGTAATTTACCCGAAATCAAAAGATCCGTCAGTGTTCACTGTATTATAATCTCCATCATTAGCTCTGGACTTGCCTGGGATCACTTGAGTCCTCACCAACGCACAAAAACACACGAAATAAACACTCCCCGAACTCCACGACATATTGAACACTTTTAAATTTCAATTTATTATTTCATATCTCGACACGGTTAAAGCTTGTAAGTTCGTTTTTGACTACGTCGGTTAAAAAACAAAGGCTCTCTTTATATATGCCGGTAAAAATGAACGTGTATTGGAGTCATACGCCGTGAAAACGGTTCGACGTCATTGTCTCAAATGTTAAGGCGTAGCTACACTTAATGATATACTGAGCAGTCAGTGTTTTTTTTATGAAGAAAGGACTACTTGTGGCACGAATGCCTTTCCAGTTTTACCAGGACAGATGGGCCAACAAAAGCTCAGCCAGGAGGGTTGCGATTTGATAACTGCTGCCCGAGCGCCTCCGAACGAGACCTAACAATTAAAGGGCAGCTGCTTCGCGAATGCATCTAAGTCATAGTGTTGCATTACCATGATATGTATGGCAACTTTACGTGCTCTTGGTAGAAGAGTTCTCAGAAGAAGTGTGTTCATGACTTATTTTGGTTAGTAGTCCAAAGGTAAAGTAAAGTAAGTTCAACAACTTCAAAGCCTGGCATTGAAGTTGTAGTCGAAAATGTTAATCTATTAGTTTGATAGTTTTAGTATTTTCTACGAATTTCACGAGTCTTAAACATAAGTAAAAGTACATTAAAGGTTCCTTCAGACTATATTAAATACTTTATAATATGTTTAATTGCAACTACATTAAATGTTAGTAATATATAATTAAACTACGTTAAAAGCGCTAAAATTTAGTTGGCTAGTGGTAAAATTTAATTTTCTTAAAACTACCTTTTAGTTTTAATTCTTACGTCGACTAACCTCTAAAACTGTAAAGTATCTGAAACGTCGCATATAATATAATGGAAATAACGTAACGAAAACACGGAATTAAACCGTAAAAATTGGTTTAATTTTCATGACTGGGTTTCTTTGGTTTTTCGAGAAAGCCCTATGAACACTACAGGATATTTAGAGCTCTAACGTCTAGCTAGCTACTATAGGAAATACGAGTATTTTATATAACAGTACTTAATATAAAACAGATTAAAGACATACATCAAATAACGTGAAAACATATTAGGTTATATATTTTATTTAAATTCACAACACAATGAATATTCTAATGAAGCAAAATAAAAAAAAAAATTCATTTATTGAGCTTTATACGCAATGGCGATCATACTTTTCTATCAGTTAACGGCCGTCTGGTGTAGTGATAAGTGACATGGTCACTACACAAGGTGGTCGCGGGTTCGAATCCCGCCAAGGGAAGATATTTGTATGGTAAATATAAATGTCTTTTCCAGGGTTATGGATGTATATTAAATATATGTATGTGTATAATAATAAATCTTACATTTATTTCCGTTATCTGGTACCTGTAAGACAAGTTCTTTACAAACTTAGCACGGGACCAGTTAACGTGGCGTGATTGTTAGTAAATATTTATTTATTATTTATTTATTTTTAATTAATTATTTATCAGTTGTTATATAGACAGTTCGAGTTATTAACAGAATATGAGTCAAATTTATACTTAAGCGTTCACGAATCAGCACTTTAGTGTGCACAAGCCTAAAGCCGTCGTCGTTTTGAAGTCTAAAGGATAAGACGTCCGGTGCATTCGTGTTGAAGCGATGCACCGGTGTTCGAATCCCGCAAGGCGGGTACCAATTTTTCTAATGAAATACGTACTCAACAAATGTTCACGATTGACTTCCACGGTGAAGGAATAACATCGTGTAATAAAAACCAAACCCGCAAAATTATAATTGGCGTAATCACTGATGGTACCATTAATTATATTTACATTGCCTTCTGGTGTAGTGGTAAGTGACATGGTCACTACACAAGGGGGTCGCGGGTTCGAATCCCGCCAAGGGGAGATATTTGTATGATAAATATAAATGTTTTTTCCAGGGTTATGGATGTATATTAAATATATGTATGTGTATAATAAAAATCTTACATTTATTTCCGTTATCTGGTACCTGTAACACAAGTTCTTTACGAACTTATCACGGCACCAGTTAACGTGGCGTGATTGTTAGTAAATATTTATTTATTAATATTTATTGATGGGCGCTAGCACAAAAAATAATCTGCTACTACTTTGAAGAAAATAATTATGAGCTCTACAGAATCTTTTCAAAACACACTAAGTTCAACAAATTTCATCATTAATTAAAAAAACGATTTATCACCAAAAAATATCGTATAATTAACGTGAAATCTTGTAATTTTTCCAAGGATCCACAGCTTTGTATGGGCGGATATCACTATCAATGGCTTCTTACTAATCGGCTCACTTAATATCATCGTCCGGTATTTGTTTCGCTTCCTTATACGCGCCCGAGCCTTGGAGATGTAGCACAATACTGTAATAAACATCTTTTTCTGATGAGAGAGCTGTGAATTGTGCGTTACTAGTCGGGACGATAACGTGATTTTTTGTTTCATTAAATGGGTAAGAGAAGAGGTCGAAATCTCAATTATTTGAACGTTGTCTTGACTGCATTGTGGCAGCTATCGACAGGACGGGACCTATCCGTGCTGGCTCACGGATACAGATAATATTCAGCAATATATATTTTGGATCTAGTAATAACTATTATGAAGATATTAACATGAATAGTGAAAACTTAGCGTGCTCTTCAAATTCAAAGAATGTTTTTTCTACTTTCCTATGTATAAGGAACTTGATTACGTTCGAATCGTTGTTACGGTGATATCTCAATTGCTTTGGTTTAAAGGTTTTTTAAATGGCGTCTTCGTCTATCCCAGTACGTCGCTTTGACAATGATAAGTGCTGTGACTCTAATCTGACACTGTACGGTGCATTTAGATAAAAGCTTTGAAACTTTCTGCTTATTGACTTCTTTGAGCACTTCGGTGCTTTAAAGGTAGCCCTTGACTCCTGTTCCACTTGCCCTGGCCTCGATTCCGAGTGTTAGTTAAATTTGAAACGTTTAAGTATAAAATTAAGTTTAAGTCTTCGTCCAATGGACACAAACAAACAGATCCTTGTTGCGCTTCGGTCATTGCAAAATAAACTGTCGAATTCTACAGACACAATTCAAAATAAAATTGCTCTAGCATGCACTATATTGTGAATCCACTGATGGATCAAAATAAGTTGGTTAATTTGAGTTTATCCTTCCGTCCGAAGCATTGTTTTCTTGGACGATACGATATTTGAGTTAAGTTTTGCATTGAATTTTTATATTAACAGGAAACACGTTCTTTCAGTAAGACTATTAAGGTATTGTAATTTTAATGTGTAATTACTAATATTTTTTTGTCTTTGTTGTTTCCGCTGAGAAATGAAGTACTTATTTTATTTTAAAAAATATAACCTACTCTCCTACCTACTCTCTCTCTCTGTGCGTCGTATTCCTCAGTTCTGAGAGTCGTGACCTTTACTGAACACTTTTGTTAGGAGTATGTTCCTCTATTCACTCCTGTCCTCGGCGCAGTGGATAGCGACATTGATGCTGGATTCCAAAGTCGTCTTAATCTAATCGGACCAGCGCATGGGACTACGCCCCCTAGGCCTCTTTCCTTCCACTTTGCCGGTGATGAGAAGTTTTTGGAGATTGTCACCCTTTTTCCTCGCAAGGTGACCGAAAAACTCTAAAATCCTACGTAGGCAAATGGTGGAGAGTCTTAAGGAGCCGTGCAGGGAATCCGCAGCATTTTCCTCCAGCACCACATCTCAAACGCGTCGATCAGACTTCGATCAGCTTTCTTCAGAGTCCATGTCTCTGCCATTGTATGTACATAGCAATGTAATTTGTGATGAGTATCCGAGCCGATCCGCGGACTTGTACTAGCGCATTACGGTCAATGCGGGATTGAGTATTTTTGTCCTCTAGTGAAAGTTACTCTAGCGCCAACGTCGCTATCCACTGGGCATGAAGGACATGAACACTGGACATAAAGGAATGGAGGAACTCGTGGTAGGACCTATTGTGAGTCCGCGCGGGTAGGTGCCACCACCCCGCCTATTTCTGCCGTGAAGCAGTAATGCGTTTCGGTTTGAAGGGCGGGGTAGCCTTTGTAACTACACTTGAAACCCTAGAACTTATACCTCAAGGTGGGTGGCGCATTTACTTTTTATTTGTCTATGGGCTCTAGTAACCAGTTAACACGAGGTGGGCTGTGAGCTCGTCCACCCATCTAAGCAATAAAAAAAACATAGCCCAAAAAAAGTATTAGTTTACGACCCTCAGCACTGAAGAATACGATCTAAGGATGAGGAGTTAAAGTTACATCCCCGACCCAGATGATGCGGCGACACGGGGCAACGCCCAGCTGTCATCGCCGTCATTACGTATCCTTCCGAACCACTCTCGGTGCTTGCTAGGACCGATGTTAGTAAATTCTCTCACCCTGAATCCCCTCGAGACTACTAGCAGACATGTTGGCAAAAAACCTCAATTTGAACGCCGGGAGATATAGTATATATATATATATAGAATGAGTAGGTATTTTAAATTTTAAAAAGTAATAGAAAAAATATTTATAGTTTCAGTTAGCGTGTGAAGTGAAATTTTCGTTAATAATTTCAAGGAACATACATACATAAATAATTTTTCCCCTTAGAAGAAACATACAATGTACTTTGTAAACATATATTTTATACGTAACTACTATGCAGCACTTACAATGTATCATTATCTTATTCACACAATGAGTCTGTGAGGTTACAATTTATCATTTACCATCGGGTATCATATTTCCGAAGTTTGTGGCAATTTCCTGCAGAATCCGGTGTGAATACGAACTCCCTATTCAATGTTAAACTAATGTGTTACACTTCGATGACCACATTCAAACATTTTGCACTCGAGTTCAAATTGAATTAATTTCAATCATTGAGATTTTAAAATACGGCATTAGGTAATAACAAATGACAATATTATCCGTTGAAAAACGTAAATTGATTAATAATGGGGATATTATTGTTTAATTCATGCGCGAGCTCACAAATCAAACAGAAAAACCGACAAGAAAAATAAATGAGAATGCATTGAAAAAAACCGTTTTTTTATTTCCAAAGAAACACCTATTTACTTAGCGTGTTAAGGTATGTATGAATCGGAGGACGAACACCGGGCCTTAGTACAATGGTGCCGATGAGAAGGGCATCTTAATCTTTACGGTTCGTAGGCGCGAAGCAATTCAAACAGCACCTGCTCGTTTGTACCAGTGTGCTGTTCAACATACCAGACTTATTTTGTTACAAATAGTCTGATACTAAACCATACTGACTAAAGAAACGCCATTCCTTTGATTCATACTAAATACCACATCCAATAAAGACCAAAACAAAAATATGCTTAAAGTCTAAAAATATAAAGTTCTATTTTAACCTACAAATATAAAAGTTCCATTGAGTTTGAATGTATTGATATTTGTATTCAATTCTAATTGTCATTATGAAACTTTTGAGCACTTTTGAGTACTCCTGATGACAAAATAGCTGACGGCAGAATCGGACCTGATATGGAAATCTCGAATATGGCTAAACGAATCCCGAATTTAACAACAAAAGATTTATTTTATTGGGTTCTATTTGTAAAACGCTTATAAAGTTTTCATTGCTTATCTTTTTTGCTGTATGCATTAAAAATAAAGCTCACTTTGCTTTTTATGATTCAATAATTAGCTTCGGTGACCACTTAGAACTGTGGTAAACACTTAACACTTAACAGGTGGGCTTTGAGCTCGTTCACTGCCCAAAGCAATAAAAAAATTTTTTTTTTTTTTTGTAAATCCATGTGTATATTTTTTTTTCACTGCACGAACTACAAGACCTTGTTGGATCTTGTTAGAAGCTCCCTGGTTTAGCGTAATTTAGTTAGAAACCTCTACCTTTATCATAATTAGCAACATGCGGTGAGCTTATCGCATAATACAATTGTATTTTGCAGTCAAACCGGGAGGTCGTGGGACAGGCGCTAAGACCATTGTTGATAGCGATCATCAATTTTGTTTGCGCTTTGCCTTCTCTTGTTTTATTACTAGGAAGTTTATTTGCTGTTAGATTTTAGAATAATCAAGTCGCGGTTTTTACGTTAAGACGCTTGATCATTTCCGTTGTATTCCCACTGCACTCAATGTCTGAACGCGTACTATAGTCAAATTATTGTATCGACTAATACTTTTTGGGACGTGATTTTTTAAAACATTCAACTCGAATATGAGATCTTCTCTTTATTTTATCAGTGCGGTTGGTTTACGACTCATGCGATTGAATTGGTTGTTAGTTGCATGCAGACATTGAGATGTTTGGGAATAGAAAATTCTGACCATCTTTACGAAAGCTGCCCATTCATATTCGATTCTATAAACCTTTTTCTTGAAGTTGAACGTACTTATGTCAACATCAATAAACAAATATTATTTCTTTTCTCCTTCTGGCTGTGTATCTGTTAGCTAATATTGTTTTCCTCAGGAACGAATAAAGATCTTAAATAAGTACCAACTCTACGGCGGAAAGAAGTCTAAAAAGTTCAAATTTCTCGATCAATGCAATCAACTCAATCGATTGTAAAGTTTAGTTCGTTGTATTTTAATTGAAAATTATGTATTTTCGACGAAAAATCATAATTTCTTCAGTGCTGAATCAACTCTGCAAAATGTTCATCAATGAAACAATTTAAAAAATATATATAAATAAAATATTAAACAAATTGATTGTCACTGGTGATGGTGTCTAAACCACTAGTGACCTGACATTCGTAGATGGTATGTATTGTAGATGATAATTATCCTTGAGGGTGGTGCTGGAGAGGCGGTCAAACATTGTACATATTTTTAATTTGTTCATTTTTTATGGGATATATGGATGGACGAGCTCACAGCTCACCTGGTGTTAAGTGGTTACCGGAGCCCATAGACATACCTATACACCGTAAACGCCGCTACATTCCTTGAGATTATGAGTTCTAAGGTATCAGTATAGTTACAACGGCTGCCCCACCCTTCAAACCGAAACGCATTACTGCTTCACGGCAGAAATAAGCGGGGTGATGGTACCTACCCGTGCGGACTCACAAGAGGTCCTACCACCAGTATATTGCTTCATCACAGCGTACGGAAAGACTTTTAGGTTTGAGGATTTGTTCGAAACGATCTCTTCATTATTTTTTTACCAACGCACCGCCTCCTCTGAATCTGAGTCCATCCATACTATCTAAAACAAATGCGTGGATCCACAGTATTTTTCCATAAATAATTTATGTCACGTATCAATCGATTTTGAATTGAAGTTCTCTCCACAGTTTCTTCTGAGCTCTATCACATGTCAATCTGTGACGAGAATTAAGCAGAGACTTTAATAGCAGCAGTCTGGCTGGTACCTCATAAGCAGGTACCTAGTATAGCTGATGTTGATTAGCAAAAAAAAATACATATCACATACATTATTTATTATTTTATCACAAATATTATTATTTATCAAAAAAAATATTATTATACAGATAAATTATAATTTTAAATTGAAACAGGAAACAAAAAATCGCGTGGGATATGATTGCGCATGATCATAATCCACACAATAACTTGTTGATATTTATCTTGCTGTTAGAAGGGAATAACTCACTGTATTTTGTGAATTAAGTATATTAATTTTAGGGTACACGTTTTAAGGTGTAATTTTGTCTGGAAACGTTATTATTACCTTAGTTGGTTATTTTAATGGGAGATATGTGGCGGGTAGCCATCATACAACGCAAGATATTTGACAAATCCCTGAATCTCGCTTACGTCATTTTCAAGATAAGCTTGCATATATACAAGTTCCGAACAACAACATGCGGACCGTCGGTCTACCGAGCAATATTACCCGCTCGGTGGAAAATCTTCCCTTTATCGTAAACCTCCACAGACACACGTTTAACTAATTTTGGGTACCACCGGATCCTATAAACATCGCAATGGGGTTGCAGCCCCAGGTTTTTACTGGTGGTAGGACCTCTTGTGAGTCCGCACGGGTAGGTACCACCACCCCGTCTATTTCTGCCGTGAAGCAGTATTGCGTTTCGGTTTGAAGGGTAGGGCAGCCGTTGTAGCTATACTGAGACCTTAGAACTTATATGATGTCTATGGGCTCCAGTAACCACTTAACATCGGGTGGGCTGTGAGCTCGTCCACCCATCTAAGCAATTAAAAAAAAAGCCGTCCTTAAAGCATGAGATCGAAGCACTATCTATTAAATCACCACATTTTGACCAAATTGATCATGAATAAATGTGCACTTGTAGGATATTGGAGGTTATGTAATTTAAGATTATTAAAGTAATGCGTTATGTTTCACATGGAATTCCCGACAACTTACGGTTACTAGGGCTCCTATGCCTGCTCCTGCTTGCTAGAATTGCAAGCGCTCAATGAAAGTCTTAGTGGATCCAGTGAGTTCGTAAGGACGTGTCTAAAATGTCAACGCTGACTGGTTTCTACATGAGCCGGAGTCGGAGAGCGTTGTCTTATTTTGTCGTCTTTACCTCATAGGAAAGTTCGAAGGCAATCTACGAAGTCATACAATGAGCCATCTTAGGTTGTCGTGTGTACTATAATAAAATTAGAAAAACTAAGAGCAATGAAATAGACTATAGTTTATCTATCTGCTCGATAATAAATTAACTATTCGGATAGCAGAACAATCTTAGGCATTTGGCTAACATGCTGAAATTAAATTGGGAGGAGTACACAACGAAAACAAATATACAGTCATCTTTGGGAACTTGGCTTTATGAACCCACTGGATAGTAGATTTTGTGTTGCTTTAATATTTGAACGTGCTCATAGCCTACCTGGTTTTATGTTTCTACCACAGTCCATAGATATTCCAAGGTAAATGCCGAAACTCACCCTGAGATACGAGATCTGTATATCAATTGTATTAGACCGGAACACATTACTGTTTTGACGACAGAATTAGACCTGTAGACTTGCAATACGGCCTATAAGTAAGATTTTTTTTATATTTGCCTTCCGAAGTAGAGGGAGACTTCCTATTTAATCTACTTTCGCTGTACCTTGGGAGTATGTTTGTACAACATACCTGCGAAGCTATCACGGCTCTTGCACAGGTACAATTAATACCTGGTGGCAACGGCGGACCCAGGGTGGGGTCATGGGGTCATGATCCCCCCCCCCCGAGCTGGTTCCAGGACTTAGGTGGACCACTAATTGAACATAATGATTTTATTTATATATTTTGTCACCCTTTGTATGATGGCAAACGTTTGGGAACGAACGCATCGAAAATTTGAATTTTATCGCGCCCCACTTGCGTGTGCTTGTCGACTACGTCATATTTTTAATTGAAGTACTTACGTACATTGATAAAATACATACTTTTTACTTGTATCTATTGTTATCAAAATTAAATTATTAGTTCTTGATTTGACCACGACTATGTGACCCCCTCCTGGCGCCAAAGCTGGATCCGCCCTTGCCTGGTGGGCTGTGTGTTCGCATGTGAAGAATAGAGAGGAAAAGCAAAAGTAAGTAAGATAAGTCTTTAATCATCTATGAGTATAAGCCGGCAAGGATGTATTGAACTTCGGCCACAAATCCATTTCACATTTCTCAACTATTGTTTTATATAGAAGTATACAATTTTATTGTACTTTTAAAATGAAATAATTAAATAAATACGTTTCTCTATTGGAGGTACAGGGCGAAATAAAAATAGACAGTATATTTACATTATTTTATTGAACGAAAACCTAAAACTAAGATTAATCTATCAGTTCGTTAATTTTTTATTGTTTTAATTAAATTTCAAAGAATATTCTAGGCAACGGCTCTTTAAATGGTAAATAGGTAAATAATTGTCTTCTTTATAAAAAAAAAATAATTAAAATTATTGTTGTAACATTAAAAGAAATTGTGTTTTTACATATGAAAATCACAGAGATAGCTTTTATTTGAGTTGCTACATTAAAGTGGCTTACACTACGGTTAATTGAGCATCACATTTTAGTATCGAGTTAAAAATCTAAGATTATTTACAATAATCTAAATGAAAATGTTTTTAGGAGATTTCGTGGTAACTATTATATATTATTATACATTAAACATTAAACAATATTTCTTAAGATTGATTACATAAACGTTTTTAAAATTGAATAGAATTTAGTAAATTTCCCTATAAATTGAATGTTCAGTGGTAGCTATTATAGGACAGGAGGTAAATCACAAAAAAATTAATCGCGCTAACGACATTTGCAAAATAAGTGCACATTGTGGGTCGCGTTTCCGATCCGATGGTAGATTCTGCGAAGCACTGCTCCTGCTAGGGCCAGTGTCAGCAACGCCCCCGGCTTGAGGCCCGTGAGCTCACCTACACGTTGGGGCAAAGCTGAAATAGCCTTTCAAGGCTATCAGCATAGGTAGGAAAAAAAAAGTGCACATATGTAAAAATCGCGAACACCAATATTCAGACCATCAGTCCACTGAACCTGATATATTCGCTCGGTTGAAGATGTTCGACTGGTCGTTACCTCGAAAAAATAATAATTTGGAAGTAAAGGAATTACTATGGATAAGCCAGAGCCACTATCACGTAATTACGGATCTTTCAAGCCTCCGTTTTAAAGAAAGATGTCATAACGCTCATAAGACATCGTGGAGGAGAGCGCACTCCAAGATTGGATGAGTAAGTGAGAGCAATGGTCTCTGGGAATTCACTGTACATCAAGGCAGTGGTTCCAGGTGATCTGGATAAACTGTGCTCCAGAGGGCGGCGTAATGGTCTAACGAGATGACGGGATTATATCAAATTATTCCATAGAGAACTTATCGTCTAACGTACTGTAAAATACACAGATGAGTATCCCTGTTTAAACCAAGAGGTTCCAAACGTCTAAGAGGTCTTCAAGATCAAAATTATTGAGAATCTAAACGCCCCTTTCCAGTATGGAGTCAAATGGAAATATCTGATATTTGGGAGCTCCCATTCTGACTTGGAAGCGGTATTTTTTGGTGCGGGGCCACATCTGTCGTTGTACAGCAAAAGTCATTTATCTAGGCGTCAGATACCGCTTCGAGGGCTGTATTGAGGGTTCATGATGATTATATTTAATTTTTTTTCAAATCACTCGAAATGCTTATTCCAAGAATGCTCCTCCTCCGTCAAATGAAGTTTGTCGGAAATTATCATCATCAGTCTATAGACGTTCATTGTTGGATATAAGTTAGCCCTCAAGGTTCTCCGTGATGATTTTCAAATCCCTCTCTCCAGGCAGCTAGTACATTTTGCAGAGGACACCTTGTAATCACGGCGCCATGTCACGTTTTTTGCAATAGTTCACAATTCTTCAATAAATTGAATTAAACTGAATTCAATTCACTACATCATTGCATGATGTTCTCGAAAATATACATAACTTTGATTTATTGACTTGGACGCAATGTATCACAAAGTTATAGAGCAGTGAACGCACGTATTTGAATTTAAAAAACATCAAACGTTAATTCTTAATAGCAAAGGAATGCTGATTTGTGGGTATTATGTTTTTTTTTTGGTATCAAAATTGGTATAATTGCACAATGTATTGGCCATAAAAAAAATTGATTGTATCGCAATAAAAAGACCCGCCTTGAGATATGGGTTCTAAGGTCTCAGTATAGTTAAACAGCTGCGCTACCCTTCAAACCGAAACGCATCACTGCTTCACGGAAGAAATAGGCAGGGTGGTGGTACCTACCCATGCGGACTCACAAGAGGGTCCTACCACCAGTAATTACTTAACAAGAAAATTCACGCTACTTGTCCGTAAGCTTAAGACAGATTCGTTTGAAGTACTGAAAGGAAGTAAACAGTAGTGAATGCGTCGAGTTCAACATCATAACGTTAAAAAATGTCTCATTAAATTTTTAAACCCTCAGACACAGCCCACTGAGCTTCTCGCCGAATCTTCTGAGTGGGTCGCGTTTCCGATCCGGTGGTAGATTCTGCGAAGCACGGCTCTTGCTAGGGTTCGTGTTAGCAACGTCGTCAGGTTTGAGCCACTGTGATATAGTCGCTGATATAGCCTCTTAAGGCTATCAGCTTAGGCAGGTAAAAAAAATTTTTAGTTCGATGGAAATTCAGTGACGTGTAGTGTGTACTATCTGTGTGTAGACTCATAGGCCTGAAGTGCCACAGTACTCTCCGATGCGATCCGATATGCACTCGAATATATCGAAGGACACGTCACAGTTGCGGCCGTTATCTGGAAATTATTAAAATACTAAATAATAAAGTTTCTGCTACATCCTGTTTGTTGGGTAGGAAATCATGCTATAGTGAAGTAACAAAACGTATTTATTTATTTATTACTAGCTGTTTTTTTTTTTATTGCTTAGATGGGTAGACGAGCTCACAGCCCACCTGGTGTTAAGTGGTTACTTGAGCCCATAGACATCTACAACGTAGATGCGCCACCCACCTTGAGATATAAGTTCTAAAGTCTCAGTATAGTTACAACGGCTGCACCACCCTTCAAACCGAAATGCATTACTGCTTCACGGCAGAAATAGGCAGGGCGGTGGTACCTACCCGCGCAGACTCACAAGTGGTCCTACCACCAGTAATCTGTGTGGTTCCCACCAAATCCTAGTGGGTGTTTGTACAGCAGCGCTCACTGCGTATAATGCCAGCTTACTATCATTGTTGGCACTTACTGTTGGCACCTCTGTAGCGAATGTAAAGGCAATATATATAATAAATAGGTTATACAACTGAGACCTAGATCGTGCGTCAAGACGAGTGGCCGCATTCACGGTGCGATGTCGATGAGATCCTGAACGCTTTACCCCGGGTGAGTCGTGATCTTGCTCACAAATCTATGGATTACTACTGTGGGGGGAGGTGGTTTTGTATAGTAGGATATTTATCATCTTCGGACCTGCCTTTGCCATTTTCGTTCCCGACTTTACCATTTTCATTCATGATTTCATTCATCGCACATATTTCGTGCGCCCCCTTAGACGCAGGTATTGCGATAGATATTCGGCCCGCGGTCCAAGAAAAGTAATTCCGTGATCCCGCTAGTACTGGTCATAGCTTCCTGAAGATTTTTGTGGACAGCGATAATCACAGAAAGACCCATCTACACTTATAAAATGTACGTTATTCTGATACAGACTTGTTGTTTTTATACCTATTCACCAGTAGCTTAACGGCTATCCCAGATACGCCCGGGAGGGTAGGTGAGCTCACGAGCTAAACCTGAGCTCAGAGAATTTGCTAATACTAGCCCTAGCATGAACAGCGTTTTGCAGAATCTTACATCGGATCGGATCCGCGACCCACTGAGACCATTCGTTGAGAAACTCAATGACACAGATATCACAGATATAGACAGAATTAACTCACATGGTCAGACTTACAAAGCAATTGATTATATAATATTGTTTTTTTTTTTTTTATTGATTAGTTGGGTGGACGAGCTGACAGCCCACTTGGTGTTAAGTAGTTACTGGAGCCCATAGACATCCACAACGTAAATGCGTCCCCCACCTTGAGATATAAGTTCTAAGGTCTCAAATATAGTTACAACGGCTGCCCCACCCTTCAAACCGAAACGCATTACTGTTTCACGGCAGAAATACGCTACCTGCGCGGACTCACAAGAGATCCTACCACCAGTAATAAATATTTAAATTAGATTGCTTAACGGTAGTCTTACCCATAGGCGTGGTCCTGGAGAACTTATCGTGGTTCTTCATCAGGCATTCTCTGGAGGCTTCTAGAACCGCCATGAAGTAGCCGCGCTCGTTGACTCCGTCCGAATACAATCCGACGAGACCTTCGAGGGTCGGAAAACCGAAACCGTCGACCTGGAATCGAGAAATTAAAATATGTTTAGTATTTTTTTTTTCGGGTGTAAATCCGTAATTAAAACAACTTTTACGGCTTATTATTATTATTAATAGTATAGATTGATAATTATCGCTTAAAACAATCACCATCATAACAAACACGATAGTAGATTACTGGTGGTAGGACCTCTTGTGAGTCCGTGCGGATAGGTACCACCGCCCTGCTTATTTCTGCCGTGAAGCAGTAATGCGTTTCGGTTTGAAGGGTGGGGTAGCCGTTGTAACTATACTGAGATTTTAGAACTTGTATCTCAAGGTGGGTGGCGCGTCTACGTTGTAGATGTCTATGGGCTCCAGTAACCACTTAAAATCAGGTGGGCTGTGAGCTCGTCCAACCATCTACGCAATAAAAAAAAAAAAAAAAAAAAAAGTCTGACACTGAAATAACGAATTTAAGGAAAAAACAATATAACTAAATAACATGTTATATATTTAGCACCCGCGAATTAATTTTTAAATTCCGATGCTTCAATAATATTATATCGGTAGGTATTATATATTGAGGTGTCGTATCTGGAACGTAGATAGATAGCTGTAAAATAAATTTACAACACAAAAACGAAGGCGGCGGCTGTAATCGCCTGCCCTTTACCCAGGCCTATTAAATTCAAAATTGCTCCTTAACAATACATTTCGTTATAAAACTTAAAATTACAGTGGAACCTTGAATATTTTACGACTTTAGCATTCATGATTCACTCGGGTCGCAACGAGAGCCACGGAAATAACACGGTACTGTTTCATACATTGTCAAAAGACTTAGTCTTTTATTTTACCACGTATTTCATACATTGTCAAAACACTTAGTATTTTATTTTATCACTTATAAGGAATAAACGCCGACTTAACCTAATAGGTGTACGGTTCTAATAAAGAATGAAAAAAAGGAAATAACAATAATAATTATTATCATTCGAGATGAATTTTAAGTTCGAACCGATGCGCCTATGGCGGTGTTCAAATTTAGCAAGCAACAGTCTTCATAAAGCTAACACTAGCTCACGTTTGAATCCCACGGTGAAGACATAACGTCGTGTCATAAAATAAAATCTTTGAAAATATAAAATCTATTAAACGTAATTATTTAACCGTGGTTCATCGTGAAGCTTACAGTATGTCTGTGAGTTAGTAAGCTCGCACAGGTAGGCGGCACCATCCGGCCTGTGTCTGCCGCATAGCAGTTCCGATTTGAAAAGTCTCCGACCTCATGTCTCGAGACGGCAGGCGGCTTTCAGGTTTTAATGTATATGGGCTCCGGTAGCCATACTACACCTGCCAGGCTATAAATTGGTTCACTCATCAATGCAACTAAAAATGTATAATTTGACAATATTATCAATGTGCCAAAGCACGCCAGATCCATTATGAACTATACCGGTCACCGTCCTCGTCGAACCGAAGGGCTTGACGAGAAAATTAACCCACAGACACAGCCCACTGAGTTTCTCGCCAGATCTTCTCAGTGGGTCGCGTTTCCGATCCGGTGGTAGATTCTGCAAAGCACTGGTCTTGCTAGGGCCAGTGTTAGCAACACTACTGGTTAGAGCCCCGTCAGCTCACCTACACGTCAAGGAGAAGCTGAAATAGCCTCTCAAGGCTATCAGCAGAGGTAGGAAAAAGAAAAGAAAATAATTTAAATTATATTATATGATCTTCGTAGAAATAAACAATAAATTGCATTTGTGTTCGAAATTTTAACGACCGATCTTTTCCCGACCGAACAGCGATATTTCATTATCAAATTCATTGAACAATAAACAGCAACGTATAAATTAATATTTTTCTCATTCGTTTTTATTTATTGCGCGCTTGACCTCCACAGCGGCAGTTCGAATTGCAGATCGATTAAGCATTCTCATGTTCAATCAAATTGAGCACTGTCGTGTGCACTTGTGTCCATGATATTCGTTTCACTATTGCTCTCTGTTAATAAGCTGTTTTTATACACGAAATGATAATAAAATTCAGCTTTATTTATTGCTCAGTAGGCGAGCACATATTTGACCTGATGTTAAATGATTACTGGGGCTTGAGCAGTAGTAGTCTTATTATAGTAAGGACATAGGTATTGCTTTGTTATATTATTTATTTATACTTTATGCACAAAACAAAATTTGTACACAGGTGGACTTAATGCCATGGGCATTCTCTTCCAGTCGACCATAGGGTGGTGCAGAGATAATGCATGGTAGGTGCATAAACAAAAGAATAACAAACAACAACAAAAAAGAACAAAATCAAAACAAAAATCTTCCTTAAAATAACATCTCAGTATTAAAGAATACACATAATGTTAAATATAGGTACTTATATAGATTCCATATGACTTTAAGCATTGACTACAGACCTTGTCTTCGACACTAAGGAGACAAGCCTTTGTTTTCTATTTATTGCTAGTAACATTAAGGGGTTCACAGGGCTTAGCCTGAAAGACTTTCTTCACATCTGCCTTAGCAAGACCAGTGTTTCGCTGTATCTATTTGCAGGATTACTGGTGGTAGGACCTCTTGTGAGTCCGCGCGGGTAGGTACCACCGCCCTGCCTATTTCTGCCGTGAAGCAGTAATGCGTTTCGGTTTGAAGAGTGGGGCAGCCGTTGTAACTATACTTGAGACCTTAGAACTTATATCTCAAGGTGGGTGGCGCATTTACGTCGTAGATGTCTATGGGCTCCAGTAACCACTTAACACCAGGTGGGCTGTGAGCTCGTCCACCCATGTAGCAATAAAAAAATAAATAAATAAAAAAGGATCTGAATCGCGAGCCACTTAGAAGATCCGACGAGAAACTCAGTGAGCTGTGTCCGTGGGTTAAGTTGCACGACGAACACTTCGTCGCATTGACGGGTTCGACGAGAACGGTGACTGGTGCTTGGAATGCGTAAAAGCACCGAGAGTGAATCGGGAGGAACCGAAATGATGTGTGCGTTTTATGTTCGTGTTCAAAATCGAAATAAAGGCTTATACTTACTGCCTTCACCTTTCTGTACACGCACTGCAGTAGACACTGAAAAACGACGGAGAAATTTAAGCAAATTGGGTCATTTCAAAATAACGGCCGTCTACACCAGTGGTAAGTGACATGGTCACTACACAAGGGGTCGCGGGTTCGAATCCCGCCAAGGGAAGATATTTGTACGATAAATATAAAATGTCTTTTCCAGGGCTACGGATGTATATTAAATATATGTATGTGTATAATAAAAATCTTACATTTATTTCCGTTATCTGGTACCTGTAACACAAGTTCTTTACAAACTTAGCACGGGACCAGCTTACGTGGCGTGATTGTTAGTAAATATTTATTTATTTATTTAATTAAAAAAATATGTGTATTTAAGAAAAAATCTATAGAACGAGTTATGCTCGGCGTTTCTCTGTGAGATCGTATCCGAAACGAAGTAATTCCCAAGAAAACCAAAGTTACCGTCATAACTCAACACGTAAGCAAGCTGAAGTGAGAAAGAGATTAGGAACTTTTTATTAGTGCTAGGACCTCTTGTGAGTCTGCACGGGTAGGTACCACCGTCCCGCCTATTTCTGCCGTGAAGCAGTAATGCGTTTCGGTTTGAAGTGTGGGACAGCCGTTGTAATTATACTGAGACATTAGAGCTTATATCTCAAGGTGGGTGGTGCATTTACGTTGTAGATGTCTATGGCTTCCAGTAACCACTTAGCACCAGGTGGACTGTGAGCTCGTCCACCCATCTAAGCAATAAAAAAAAAGAACTCACCCCAGCAATGCGTTTCTCATCGTGTGTAAAGGGTACTTCTCTCTTGTTCCGCTTCCGTTCAGCCGGCATGGTATGCTCTTCTTTGATGACGTCTAGGGCTTCTGTAAGCGATAATACGACAATACAAATTATCATTTTAGTATTTTTTCTGCAGGGACGTTGAAGTTCCGTTACACTCTCTAACGATTCTAAAAAAAATTGCTTGTTTTGCTGATGAAATCTATACATATGAATAAAATTGGAGTGTCTGTTTGTAGTATTGAAATAACCGTTTTTTACTACATGCATATGAATAAATATACGGTACATACATCAAAATATCATTTTTTACAATTTTTGTCTGTCTGCCTGTCTGTTTGTTCCGGCTAATCTCTGGAACGGCTGGACTGATTTTGACGAGACTTTCACTAATAGGTAGCTGATGATATAAGGAGTAACTAGGCTACTTTTTTTAGACTAGCTTCGCCACGCGGCGTCACCCACAGTTATTGTCGTACCGCGCGCAACATGGCGGGACTCGCCTATCAATAATAAAATTTAATGTTTCTAAGTCTAACATAAAAATGTATGTATGTGCAACGCTTATCGTCGCTTTAACAAATAGGGGTTTTTCACATATCCAGGACTGTGAAGCGGCTAGATATGACTTAAAATTCATGTAATGATAAAACTGTTTACGCTCTCAAGATAGTAATAATAATAATAATAATAATAAACATTTATTCCAAACACAAATACAAAAAATAAATAAAAAAGATAACAAAAATAACGAGGCTTGGAAACGGTTACCGGCTCAGCAATGCCTAACAGTATCGAGACAATCGGTACTGCGGCGCTGATCTTCCGCCGGCACCTGCGGAGTGACGCGCACACCAGCATCAGAACGACCAATACACATCATTGTAAAATATATTAAAAAATAAAAAGAACATGAATAATAAAAAATAAAAAAAAAACAGTTATGAAAGATAGGATTAAGTATTAAGTATAAATTTGAATTATTTTAAATCATTGTTATTCCAAGTTAACTTATCTAGACTTTAGTAACAAATAGAGCATAGGGAATGTTCAGACCGATGTATTTTTGATCTTAAATCAATGCGTATACACACCACATCGGATCTATGTTTGCCTCGACTAGTTTAATTTTCTACATATCTGACGCCAACTCTCCTTGGGAAAAGGTTCGTCTTGCATTGACAATCGCGAATCGCGTTCTCGGGAATCACGGACACTGTTAAGTACGCTACTCTGTCATGAGTGACGCGATTGAGAAGAAGAAGAACTTGAAAGAGACCGTGAAAGCTCAATGGAATAGCAATTTTGTTTTGAGTTCTACTGGTGCCTCGATGATTCTATAGTTCCACGCAATGAAATAAGGTGCTGTGACTTTTATTTATATAAGGCTTTAACACGGGTTGAATAATTCGATTCACACTTACATTGGGGTTTTTATCTTTTATTTTCCTCCTAAGTGGCTGATTTTAGAGCTTAAAGCTTGTACGGGAAGTTCTTCACTTTTTTAAGGAAAAGGTATGAAATTAAATATTTAAGATTTTATATAAATTTTAGTATAAATTTTATAATGTCCTGATTTACTCGCGCGAAGCCGTGTGGGTTGGTAGTCATAAATAACTATCGTTTTTTTTCTTTTTTCTTTTCTTCAAAGCACTGAGCTTACTTTTATTTACGGACTGTCTATATTTTTCTTGCTTAAGCCATAACGCAATTTTGTGAAGAGCACGAAAAATACGTATCACGATATAATTGCTCTAATTACACACGTTACGATATCTTTAATTAAAGTATGTACTTCGGGTGAAGGAATCAATGTCGCAAGCTTCCTTTGGATGTTTCGAAATGGATACGAAACTACGAGTTTTAAGTAAGATTATCATTTCTAGAACATCTGTAGTACGTCTAGAAGGAGAACCAGTTATTTCAGTAACGCGCCAGTTTTTTGAGGTCAATCGATAAATTCTTATCGATATTTTAGACGGGTCGTTGACTGCTGTGGTTTTTAAGATTTGCTATACTTATACATATATAACGGAGGACTTTGATTTAATTGCGAAAATGTCGATTTGATGTATTGTAGAACGTATAACCGTCAATTTGATTTATTACGAACAATGACTGTACGAATATACAGTTATCTGAATATAGTAAAGTAAAATTAATAGTAGCAGGTAGTGATTTGATAATAGTTAATATTGATCCAATGATAGTGACTTTAATTATTAGCAATTTATTTATTTATTGCTTAGATGGGTGGGCAAGCTCACAGCCCACCTGGTGTTGTTAAGTTATTACTGGAGCCCATAGAAATCTACAAAGTAAATGCGCCAACCACCTTGAGATATAAGTTCTAAGCTCTCAAATATAGTTACAACGGCTGCCCCACCCTTCAAACCGAAATGCATTAATTACTGCTTCACGGCAGAAATAGGCAGGGTGGTGGTGCGAACTCACAAAAGTTCCTACCACCAGAAATAAGTCCTTCTGTTCTTCTGTTAAGTTCTTCTGTTAAGTATATATAGGTATTTCATTACAAAAGTTTCCTGCCTACTGCGCGATACGAGTACACATCTTATGTAAATAATTAATCATTTACATTCCCGTGCTTGTCAACTGTTTTCCTTTTTTTGTTCAGTAACTATTGACCAACTGTTTCTGAACCAATTTTATTTTGTTCTTTTTTTAATAGCTACGCAATAGCTTATTACTGTTTTGAATGAAAAAAGTATATTTATTTTTATTATTATATTTCGACAGCCTTGTTAGATAATAAATGTAATAGCTATATCTATACTAATATATAAATCTACAGTGGTTTTTACGGATGTTCCGTTATAACTACTGAACCATGCATCCGATTGACTTGAAACTTGGTATCCATGTAGAAAATACATGTACTTAATGGATAGGTTAATATTTATATAAGTGTTGGACTTCCTAATAATAATGACAATAAATAATAATGTTAACTAGCGGTCCAGCAGTAGTCGAAATTCGACTATAATTAATTGAAATTATAAGTTTGAACATTATTATGGTTCTATTGTCAAAGAGACAAAGACTATTATATTTCTATAATCACAGATTTCGCCAAGACAACACACTATACAAATAATTATAAAGATAAACAATATTAAATAACCTATTCTCAATTTGACCACAAAATTTAAGTAATAACAAAAGTTTGACAGTAAACAAAGAGTATGTGTGTAAATGCGTCTATATCAAATACAAAGTAGTGTGGGTAATGTTTTTTTCATTGATTTAATGTATTATTAATGCATATTTTTTTTTAAATAGTAGCATTCTGCACTCCTTCTCTATACTCTCTATAAGAGTGGGAAATTTCATACTCCTCCATCCGTACAATTTTTGTAAAAAGGGGTACAAAGTTTTTGCTTCACGTATTAATATATAGATTTTAAATGCCCAGCGAAGCGGGCGAGTACGGCTAGTATAAACATATATGTCAGGTTGTTATTGTTTATTGTAGAATTTCGATTATCGAACGAGCCGAATCGAACGATTATCGATTAAATTTTAAGCCTCTCATCGTTATGTAAGTAAATATATATATCAAACACTAGGGCTCAATCAGAGATGATTAATTAAGTGGCGCGCGATGATTTCGTAAAACCGCAACGCTTGTTACAGAAGAATGCACATCGCATGTCCCGATGTTGCAGGTTAGGCGTTGGGTAAGACTTACGCAATTTGTATATGGATTGAAACGCCAAGTTTTGCTTGAGAAAATGCGTTGTAAGTCGTGATAATTCAAATTGAGTTTAGGAGAAGAGGAATCGGACGATTCAGTGCTTGTTTATTTATTTTGACAGCGTACCTGTTGATAGTGGTTTATAGCTCTGTTTTTGTGCTTGGCGATTGCGAGTGTATTTGATGATAAATGCTACCTAAAACTACTGTGTCACTAATACAGATTCAATACTTTTGAAATGAGTGCATAATAAAAGTGGTCGATAAATATAATCGAAATAAGATTATATTTTATTAAACGAAAAACTTCTTTACTTAATCGTAACGAGTCTGGATGAAATAAAGGATCTCAGGGATCTCAAGGGTCGATGAGTATGCGTTTTTTTTATTGCTTAGGTGGGTGGACGAGCTCACAACCCACCTGGTGTTAAGTGGTTACTGGAGCCCATAGACATCTACAACGTAAATGCGCTACCCACCTTGAGATATATGTTCTAAGGTCTCACGTATAGTTACAAAGGCTGCCCCACCCTTCAAACCGAAACGCATTACTGCTTCACGGCAGAAATAAGCCTATTATAGTTATTAATATTATTAACCCTAAACAAGTTAAACAAGTCTGAACCTATATGTTTCTAATTCACATGGCACAGGAAATTCTAGCTTGGGGTAAATGACCGAATGTGATGCTCCAGATTATTTATTTATTATAAATTGTAAATGATTATCGCGAATACTATTAAAACATCCTTACTATAAGGAAATAAGCTAATTTATCATATATGTATGTACTATAAAGTTTATTTTGGTATGACGTTTGGAACGGCCGAAATAAATGGTTTCGGGGTCAAGAATAAAAAAAAAACCACTATAATCATCAAAAGTAGATGGTGTTTTCAGAACTGTTATTACACCGTTTAGCGAAAACATTACACAAGCTAATTGCGCCGACTATTAGTGCGAAAGAATCTCGTTAAAGCCGCCGAAATTGTGAACGGTCTTTCCAGCTATGTTCGTAGGTAGGTACCGAAATCGCGTGGCAAATACATTTTTGACCTCAACCGGATTCAATTGAAAGGTTGAGAATGCGTGTCTTTATGATTGTACCGCTGTAGTTAATACTTAACTTGAGTGGTTTTTGGCTTTTCGATTAATTATCATTAAAATTTGAACTATGATCGAATAGAGACGGTTGCATTTTTGTTTAAAAAACAACAAATTCAACACCAACAAGTCAAAATTATGTTTTATTTTTCTAAAATGTCTATTAATCATGTTAGCAGAATATTGTTTGCAAATGTCAGCATTGTGTAGCCATGCTAACGAATTGTAAGACATAATAGTTAGTTGTAATCATCTAACATTCTTGTAGATTAAGTTATTTTGTGCAAATAGACGGAAGTATTTATTTTGTGAAGGAAGGATTACTGGTGTCCCGAAGCCTTTTTAGTTTCACCAGGACAGGTGGGCGAGCACGGGCACCTACCTCGCGAATGAAGATTTATTTTTTTATTGCTTAGATGGGTGGACGAGCTCACAGCCCACCTGGTGTTAAGTGGTTACTGGAGCCCATAGACATCGACAACGTAAATGTGCCACCCACCTTGAGATATAAGTTCAAGGCCTCAAGTATAGTTACAACGGCTGTCCCACCGTTCAAACCGAAACGCATTACTGCTTCACGGCAGAAATAGGCAGGGTGGTGGTACCTACCCGCGCGGACTCACAAGAGGTCCTACCGCCAGTAAAGATGGAAATATATCATTTTAATCAGGTCAGGTATTTTAAAATATCAAATCTAGCTTACTGTAGGAGTCACTTACAAACTTCTTAACATGATGCCATACAATAAGACTATTCTCGACGTTCAGCGAATGTAATGACTCAGAATGATCTCAGCCGGTACAGTTTGATTACAACCTTCCATATTAGTAGCCCACGCATTACACAAAATGTCGTGTTGTACCGAAAAACGTTTAATGAGAGACCAAAAAATACGATTATTATTAAATGTACTTAATCAAAAGAAAATATACTTTCTTTAAGTTGGATTTTGCCGCGCTTACCCTTTTGGAGAAAAAACTGACAGGCGAAATATGTGGAATGTTAACAACGCAATTATCGAGCTAAAACACTATAAAATAAACTTTAAATGACGTTTAGTTGTTTTACAGAGCAACAAAGTTAAACATGAAAGAGGAGTGCATGCTGCAGAGATGCGAATGTTGAGATGGATGTGTGGAGTGACAAGAATGGATAAGATAAAGAATGAGTATATCAGAGGAAGTGTGAAAGTGGCCCCGGTAAACAACAAATTAAGGAGCGGACGGTTAGCGTGGTATGGACATGTGATGCGTAGAGAGAAGATGCATGTAACTAGGAGATGTATGGAAATGGTAGTGCAAGGTAGAGGGGGAAGAGGTCGACCGAAGAAGACATGGATGGAGTGTGTGAATGACGATATGAGAGAGAGAGGAGTGAGTGTTGAGATGACGACTGATAGAAGAGAATGGAAGAGAAAAATTAGCTGTGCCGACCCCACCTAGTGGGATAAGGTGGAGAAAAAGAAGAAGACAGAGCAACAACAGATCAGAGCTTAAAACAAAATAATTAAGTAAAGTTAGAACTAATTGACGTATTAATAATAAATTCATCAAGTAATTTTGGTCTTGTTCGTGTCGTAGTATCAAAGAGCTTTACAGTACAATCGAAGCTTTGATCTCATCTCTCAGGGTTCCCCAATAATATAGGCTTCAGTATCTATTTAATGATAAAACGAATTTCAGCTCGTCTGAACATAGCAATAAGGATGATATTGCTACGTACGTTAAAATCTCTTCTTAGGACGTATTAGGACGTCTAAGCTGCGTTTCATTCGATCCTATTTGAGCTTATTGAGTACACTCGGTTTAAAAAAATATTGATAAAACAAAATCTGTTTAATTTACAATGATTATTATAATTTTTGTGTTTGATATTTTGAAATTCGTGAAATATAACTTATTTTTTCTGGGATTGGGTATATATTTGTCCGAAACCTCAATCGTTGAGGATCTTTTGTATCATTCCCTTAATCTTTACTTTCAAGCTACAAACATGCGCTCGCATGAATCTTGTTCGAAAACATTAGTCTAGAGTCATCTCTGTCCGGATATCCAATGCCAAAATTTTCCATTATTATTCTTTTTAGACCCTTGCAAAGTGTATGATGTATATTTTCCACTTCTTCAATGTAGAAACGTCTATCAGCGAAGGTAATTTTCTGTAAAAAATATACACCAGTGTCAAAATACCCGGTAAGTGGCCCGATATGGAATGAATTCTTTTTCCTTAACTTTGAATTCTGTGAAGCCTAATTTAAAACTACTTTTAAGGCTTAATTTCGCGTTTTTTTGTCATCCGTGACCACGAGAAATATGAAGAGTCGAAATGTTTACGTAAACCAGAGAAAATAGTCAATAAAATCTTACAGTTTCCCAAATATGTTTGTGTGCGTGTACCTTAATTTCGATATCTTTACTTCTTTGTAACATTTGACTGTGGTGTGAAGTCGTGGCCTAAATGATAAGATGGCCAGTGTAGTCGTATCGAGCGACGCAGCTGTATCGGTGTTCGAATCCCGCAGACAGGTAGAAAATTTTCCAATGAAATACGTATATAGCAAATGTTCACACCTTTGCCTTCCACGATGAAATAATAACATCGTGTAAAAAAATTTTAATTACAAAAATTATAATTTCCGTTATTACTGCTTGTGAGCCAGCACGGGTAGGTACAACAAACGCACCTATTTCTGTCGGGAAGCAGTAATGCGTTTTATTTGAAGTATGGAGCAGCCGTTGTAGTATAAATCTGGGACTTAAAACTTATGTTTCAAGGTGAAACCACTTAAAACCAGGGCCAAGAGTTCGTCCACCCAAATAATCAATTAAAAATAATATTTCACTAGAGTCTTTTGAGAATCATATCGAGCAAGATCGAGGGACTGCTGATCAATAGCCTTTGCACTTGGAAGGAGAAAAAAAAAATAATAAAAAATAATGTAATGGTGTAAAATGTATATAATGATAGTTATGTGTTAGATTTTTTAAGTTACTAACATAGATTATACTAGTACTAACCAAATGTTATAGTTATAAAAAAAAACTGAAATAAAGTATTAATAAATAATAATAATAACTTGCAACGATTTGTCATGTCATTGCATATACACCCAGAATCACGAAGCAATCCTACGCTCTCGTTTAGGTAAGATAATTGTTAGACAAACTAATTGTGAACTCAATTTAATGTGTCAAAGTACGTGACTGCTTTCAAATTATCTTATCAGTGTTTCTTTAAGCCATTAGCAAATGTGGGTAGAAAAAATTAATAAATCTATGTAACTTTTACTTTCACAAAACTTATATCTTAATACGAACTCTTATGGAGAGCAAAAGGGAAACTCGACAATTCAAGACTTGAATGTCCAATGATGATTACAATCTGAGTACTTAATTTACGTATGAAATTCACGTAATTTCATATATAGTTTGTTAAGTAGTTTAATTACATGTTTTTATGTTGCTTAGTAATCTTTATTTCGACCAGGCCATCCTATACTTCAAACGATACACAATACTTCGTGGTTTAGTTAAACAATATTGTGGTACCATTAAAGTCACAATACGCCCTATCAGCAGAATGCTACCGAGTTATCATTTGCTGCGTTTGTGATACTATAAGTACACTAGCTGAACCGGCAGACTTCGTAGTGCCTTAATCGATAAATAAAAGACCTAAGCTTTTGTATAAAATAAACTTATAACAAACAAAAGGAATCCGTCCGAGGGGGGACACATCAAAGGAAAAAGAAAATTGTTATTTTTATTTAATTCCGAGCATTTTCATTTTTATCTAACCTTTTAAACCTTCTCTGGACTAACACAAATAATTCAAGATCAAAATTGGCTAAATCGGTCCAGCCGTTCTCGAGTTTTAGCGAGACTAACGAACAGCAATTCATTTTTATATACAGTCAAACCTGGATAAGTGAGAAAACTCTATAAGTGAGAGTAATAGTCAGGACCCGTCATTTTTAGCTCCTAAAACCTCTATTAGCGAGAAACAGAAACCTCTGTAAGAGAGAGTCGTTTTTGCCTCATGGACCTCCGTGAGTGAGACTGCTACTTATCTATACCTCTATAAGCGACAGTCGAGCTTTATTTATTTATATTATTTAGGAGGAACAAATGACAAAACAAATTACAAACTTAACATCTGCTATTTTATGACCCATTCTTAACTTTCGTGGAACTTCTTAACATTGTTTTTGTATTGTTTTCTCGTCAATATTGAACATATTCTATTTCGTGAAACTAAATAACGCTGTTATTTATTCGATTTCTTTTCGAATGGACACGTGTCCCTGTCTACCGTCCTCTTTGTCGGACTTACTCAGTTTATCGTTAATCAATTGCGAAGGAAAGTTCTGTTCTGCATCATGTTAAAACGGAAAATCAAAGTAGGTACTGCCATTAAGTGATAAACTTAAAATAGTGAATGCGTTTGAATCCGGGAAATCGCGAAATTAAATTCAGAGGGTGCATTAGCGAGAAACTCGGGTTAGTGAGAAACCTCTATAAGCGAGAATGAGATTGTGCTCCCTTGAACTCTCGCTTATCCAGGTTTGACTGTATATAGATAGATAGATAGATAGATAGTATAGTTGGCACAGGATATTGGCTCAATCTCTCTGTGCCGAAACTTTTTGGCCAGCTGGAGCGCGCCGATACGAATACATATTAGTTTTTGATACGTAACACAGTAGTTGGACGCGTACTTTCACTTGTATAGGCCGACCTTGACTGCGCGTGACCCTCGTTCGATTTACACGAAGGTTCATAGGAAACTGAGAGTCAATACGTGACTTTTAATTCCGATGTTTCGGATTTAACTAACTTTATAAGACTTATTTAAGAATGCAGTATCGATGCACGCTATTTATTTTACGAGATCAAAAGTTCCCATTACGTTTAGGCTTTTAATTCATGATGCGCTTACTGGTGGTAGGACGCTTGTGACGGACGTGAGTCCGCACGGGTAGTTACCACCGCACTGCCTATTTCTGCCGTGAAGCAGTAATGCGTTAATGTTTGAAGGGTGGGGCAGCCCTTGTACTGTTACAACTGACCGTACCTTACACCTCTTGTCTCAAGGTGAGTGGCGGCTTTTACATTGTTGTTGTCTATAGGCTGCGGTAACCACGTAATACCAGGTGGTCCGTGAGCTCGTTGACCCATCTAAGTAATAAAAAAACACGCTCAATATGAAATATTTTTTTTGGTAACCAAAATTGTGGAAGTGACAATTGAATAATGAAACTAGCACTAAGGCAGGGCTGTTAAATGAAAAGGATTTTTTTGTAGTATAAATTTTTTGTAAGCATCACTTTTAACTTACAATGTTGCAACTTGGTTCTTATTTTTCTATGAAACAATTAAAATATAACGTAAAACGTTATTACCGTATTATGTACAATGCAACGAAGGGGAAGCCACGGACCACATCTGAATTATTAAAAAACATGTACAAACCGAGTTGTTGAAACAAAAACGCGTTCTGATTGGAAAGTTGTTAATCACAGACGCTCGTATTTAATTAGGTTGCCCGTACCACGAAGCCTCACCTCTGAGTATTGACAGTTTGATTTCATCTTGGCAAAGGGTTATAACACGTTCGATCTTCTGTGGAGCCGTCGGTGGATTTTTGCATCTCTGCTCCTGGAAATGTCAAATTAGAATTAGGGTATTATAATATTATTATTATTTTTATTGCCGAATAGGCAGACGAGCATACGGCCCACCTGATGGTGAGTGGTTACCGTCACTCATGGACGTCAGCAATGCCAGGGGCAGAGCCAAGCCGCTGCCTACCGTTTAATACTCTCCACAAGCCTCGTTTGAAGAAGGACATGTCATAGCACTCGGGAAACACCGTGGAGGGGAGCTCATTCCATAGCCAGATGGTATTATAATATACACTGTTGAAATAGTCTCGCAACAATGTCGTCACCATAATTTGACCGATAGTTGTCCACTACAGAACATAGATCACTTAAGTTTTGTCAGAGTTTTTTTTTTGCACGAAGACAGCGAAACAAAACTGTACAGAAATAAACATTAAAGAAATTATCCATACCAAATAACCGTAACCTGTTTGTCTTTGTTAAAAATAAATATTTATTTATGTCAATAGCTTTGAATGGAATTTTCCGTTTTTTCCTTGAAATATTGTTGAATACAGTCTATGTCACCGTATTTAGAATAATGTTAAGTAATTATTGTAAGCATTTAACAATAAAGGTTTGATTTATTAGGTTATTTTAGTCCTCAAGAAAACATAAAGCATAAAATTCTCATATTAAGTCTGTTTTTTTTGTTCAATATAAATGCAGACACTTGAAAATGTGTAAAAGCAATTTTTACAATTAAATGCCAGGTCTATTATTATTATCATCAATTTTGATTATAAAAACTTTGAGAATTTCTGATTTTCCTTCTAAAACGTCGGCAAAAATTAAAACGAAAATCATAAACGTGAAATTAAAATGTAAAAATAGTTTTAATTATATCTACGGATGGCGTAAGCCAAAGAAAAACTAATTAAATGAAAATTTACATCATAAAGTCGTTGGTCATATTTTAATTTACAAATTATAATGTATACAATTCTCAATCATTGAGTAACACTCAATCGTCCGTTAATTAAAATGCAAATTTTAATGAAGCGTGTCTATTTTTGGTTTTTATTATAAAGCTGAGGTAGAAATATTTTGGACGGCCTGGAGGCTAAAACTAGTAAATAAAATGTCACATTGAAAAACGAAAATAATCTCGATAAAAATAGAATTTATATTTCCCCCGTAAAATGATCAACAAAAATATAAAATAATGTATTATTACAAGTTTTCCTCAAAATTTCTACATTCGTACTTTTTAGATGTAAAACATTAAACATGAGGTACTTGCTTTTCAAACTATTCTTGTGTTTTTAGATTTGACATTTGAGTAATTCCATTGTCGTTCGATTTTCAAAAGTAAAACAAAAACCATCTTATTATTCTTTATTTGAGTCCAATGGTACATCAATATTTAAATAGATTAATTTATTACATTTCCTTACAATATGTTATGTATATTATAGTAACGACTTTCAAAATCTTCCATCTAGGTTTTTTGTCGTTTTGACCTAAAAGATAAGTTGGCCAGTTCGAATCCCGAAGTGGTACTAATTTTTCCAATGAAATACGTACCTACGTACCTCATATTCATGAATGACTTCTATGATGAGGGACATCATCTAAATAACAATACCAAAACCGCAAAAAATACATTTTGCCTTTAAACAATTGAGACAGACCTCAAGACTCAAAGTTTCAGCATCGACGTCGTGATGTTTATAGGTTCCGGTAACCACTTAGCGCCAGATGGGCCGTAAGTTCGTTCAGGCATTTAAACAATAAAAATAGCCTATTGCCTATAGCCTATAAAATAGCCTATAAAATAGCCTATATAGCCTAAAAATAGCCTAAATATATAACTTGACTTGTTGTGAATGCAAGAAAAAAGTGTGAAGCGAAAATTTTTCATGATTGACTTCACGTGCTATAACCACACAAATCAATTTTTAAATAATTTGAGCAACACCGCAGTGCAAACGTAATCGTGTCAATGCTGCCAACATGTCACGGGAGATTGGAAGGCTCGACCGCGATGTAGGAAATACAATGACTATGATTATCATTGTTCGTACTTTCAATACAATGAACATTCAGGTTTTGTTTCAATTGCCTACTTAAATCGTCATTTCGCGAATTTATTTCAGGAACTACTTAAAAACTCCTGTATGCCATTAAATATGGTAATTAATATATCGCCTCAGTCTGAATTCATTTAAATAGATTAAGCAATTATAATATTAATCACGCGTTTAATATGTACAATCGTTTTTCATGGATAATGGTTGACACTTGTCTTCATTGACAGAGTTGTGACTCACTCAGACTTTTAAATTGTAATTTCTTTTATCTCTTTATATGTATAATACCTACATATAGGTAAATAGACAACGAAAAAAAAAAGAAAAAACATGTGCCATTTTCTCCTCTATTAATCAACCGATCTCCTTTTTCATTTTGTAGCTAATGACGACCTTTAGTGCAATAAAAACTATTTGGAAGCAGTTAATGTGTTTTTTAAAATGTCAACAAGAAATCAAACGGAAAAATGTATTTTTTGAAATGAGTTTAAATTTTAATCATTGATTTATATTAGAATTTCGATTATTATCGTTTTCCGAAGTATGTTGTCAGTGTATAAAGCAGGATTCCATTTCTTTCTCAGCGTACTGTGATCGCCAACTGGCTCTCACCGTTCGATGCAGACTATAAGTCGACACAGGTAGATGTAAGATCTTGCCTATTTCTTATTAGTTTGAAGGCAGGCTTATTAGTTTGCAGGCAGGCAGTCTTGACACAATTGATGCGTCATGTCTCAATGTGGGTCGTGGAATACGAGGTTTTAATGTCTATGGCCTTCTAGTAGCCTCTTTCCACCAGGGTCGCAAGCTCATTCACCCAGCTCAATAATAATTACTAAAAAAAACCGTCAGTGTTAAACTCGTTGGTGCCGGACTGATGAGTAGTCAATGATGCGGATGACCCAAAGATTCAATGAATAGATAAGAAGTTCGGTAATCAAATTTACCTCTAATTTAGGATTACACACACTTCGAAATGTAAATAGATTACTTAAAATCTAATATCGCGTTAGTTACCTTCTAATTTTCTATGTAAGCGTCGCCAAATAAAACCTTAGTCGTCGGCGGCCGACTGTAAAGGATTGGAAACGTTGGAAACAAAAGCGTGAGACGGAATTGTAAAAGTTATTCTGAATTAGTAACACATTATTTTGATTGTAATTCGCCTGAACTCAAAAAAATACATAACTAGGGGTTATTTGTTTTAAAAGTCGTTTTTGCCAGAGAGCCATTTAAAGCTTATTTCTGCCGTGAAGAAGTAATGCGTTTCGGTTTGAATAGTAGGGCAGCCGTTAACTATATTGAGACCTTAGAAGTCATATGTCAAGGTGAGTGGCGCCATTTACGTTGTAGATGTCTATGGGCTCCAGAACCACTTAACACCAGGTGGGCTGTGAGCTAGTCCAACCATCTAAGCAATAAAAAAAGAGTTTTTATTAAGGACTTTTTTTATTGCTTAGGTGGATGGACGACTATCCCGAACGATTTTACTAATCTAATTAGTCCGAGCAAATTTTATTTTTTATGCTCAATAAATATTTACGAAATTCGTCAATGACATTGAGCTACAAAATTCGGATTGGCTTTCTTAATATATTTATGTAATAAATTTAGAATTAGACATTAAGCAGTTTCTCCATTGGCTTTTTTTTTCAAAGGTTACAAAATTCTGTGCAAATCCGTTTGTGTAATTTATTAGCTCTGTTTAACGGGTAAATTGGGTCTAGGACGCAAAGTTTCATATGTGTGTCTTATGTAATATGTTATAATTTGGTTTGAAAAGGCTTAACCGACTAGGGGAAATATTTCCCAATTGAAACGTTTTAAATTAACGTTGTTATAGCCGTTAATTTAGAAATAGAATAAAGATAATTATAGCTAAAAAGTTATTCTGAAAGGAAAGTGTAAATTGACAAATATATTAATATTTTTTATGGCTGTGAATACTATTAAAGTGAATAAACAATGGGCCAGTACAAGATTAAAAAAACAAATAAACCAACAGAATATTTATGCAAAAAAATGCTTTATAAATGGCCTAAAAAAATTTGATTCGATTCTACCCGATGATATGTAGGCGAAGTAAAATGTCCCTTAGAAATAAGGTGACACTCTACAAAACTTGCATACGCCCCGTCATGACCTATGCAAGTGTAGTGTTCGCTCACGCGGCCCGCATACACCTAAAAACATTTCAAATTATTCAATCCCGTTTTTGCAGGATAGCCGTCGGAGCCCCGTGGTTCGTCAGGAACGTCGACCTCCATGACGACCTGGACTTAGAGTCCATCAGTAAGTATCTGCAGTCGGCGTCCATGCGCCACTTCGATAAAGCGGCACGACACGAGAACCCTCTCATCGTGGCCGCCGGTAACTACATTCCCGATCCTGCGGACAGAATGGAAAGCAGTCGACGTCGCCCAAAACACGTCATCTCGGATCCGCCCGATCCACTAACGGTGCTTTTAGGTAATTCAAGCACCGGTCACCGTTCTCGTCGAACCCGTCGCTTGCGACGAAGGGCTCGACGAGTAAATTAACTCCCAGACACAGCCCACTGAGTTTCTCGCCGGATCTTCTCAGTGGGTCGCGTTTCCGATCCGGTGGTAGATTCTGCGAAGCACGACTCTTGCTAGGGTTCGTGTTAGCAACATCGTCAGGTTTGAGCCCCGTGAGCTCACCTACTAAAGTTAGGGTTACGCTGATATAGCCTCTCAAGGCTCTCAGCTTAGGTAGGAAAAAAAAAAAAAAAAAAATTGATTCGATTTGAAAGAAAAAAAAACCATAGACGTTGACTCTGGTATTTGTATGTTGGTACTTATTATTTGCTACTGTAATTTTGTATCACTATTGATTACAACCTCGTTCGTGCAACTCTAATAAAAAAAAGAAAAAGCAAAGAAAAAAGATCATTACTATTTTTAAATTTATTTGTTCATTTCCTTTTATGTAAGCAAGCAGTCGTTGCAGTTACCAGGAAAACAAATGTTTTCTTAAGAAACATTACCTTCAATAGACAGCCTTATGTTTATCACGATGTTGTTATTTACAATATAAATCCAGACACGTCCGGGCCTGAACTGTCGACCTTGTGTAGACAATTTCAGTGCCAAAATGATGCACATCGGAACATGTTTCGATTGATTGTTCAATTTATTTTACATGCTAAGGTCGCACAAAAATCGTTTGAGATTGCGATTATAAAAACGTGTATGTGTATTTATCGAAACAAATCGAATTTAATACGGCAGGTGGCTCCAAAACGGTTTGCTCCGTGGTAGTTAACGTTAATAGTTTTCAGATCAGGGTAGCCGTCAAAGAATGCAATTGACATTAACAATTATTTTTATTTTCTTTGATTGTAATTCGAGGAACAGGTTAACTGACTACAAGAAACATGATTTTTCGTGAAAGATAATCTTTGATTACAAATATATTTAATCAAATATTGCTTTGATGCTTGTTTGTCTTCAAATGACGTCATCGTTGGCTTTATGCAAAAAGATTCTTTAGCCTTTATTTTTATATACTCTGTATACGATCAGTCAGTTCAACTTATTGAGGACTTTTTGGGGGGAACGCGAGGAGTGAAGTTGTGTGATTTGTTTTATTTTGTCTATTTAGTGTTTATTCGGGTTTAAATGTGTAATAATGGTGGTTTATTAACTGTTTAATATCTGTGAAAGTGCACAAATGTGGGAAAATGAAACAAAGCCACTGGACGTAACTTCTCGGGATCCTCCAAAAAGTCCACTGAAAAATCTTAGTAAATGAGCACAATTTTACTGAAATTATATTTCATCCCATATCATCTCATTTCATTTCATTTAATTTCATCCCAGTTGATTAATGTCTCAAATTAATCATCTTCATTTCATTTCACTCCATAATATCATTTTTCATAAAAATATGAATAGAAATTAAAATAAGACATGACTTATAAAGGTCTCAGTTACCAGGTCATAAAATCCCTTAAAAAAAATCAACGTATTGATTTGATTATGAAATTTTTATTATCCGTTTCAAATCTCTTCTTACTTATCTGATCCTTTCCCGTGTTCCGTATCCTTTTTTAACTTAGTTTCCAAATCTTTTAATTTACGTCATTGGCAAAAAGTAAACGCTATTGCCAAAAGAAAAAGAAAAAAAAAAACTTATTGATAAACTCAAAACTCTTCTAATTGCAACTCAAAGGATGCTGACATCAGCATCTCGAGAGTCGAATACAGTTTCAATTAATTATTAATAAATAACTATAATGAATATAAAAAAAAAACTAGTTTCATAAATTGGTTTATTTTGTTCTAAAAAAACACATCCAGAAATCGGTTTTTCTTAATTTTTTAATTGGTCACGAACTCTTTAATTCTTTAAACATCTTCCATTTAGAGAAAAGACGTTTAATTAGCCAACGTGCCGGTTGTCAACCGGTCAGTTATATAAGCACCGTGTATTGCAAATAAACAGTATGGCGGCTGTTTAGCAATGTAGGGCCATACGAAAGTAACGCGTTTTGGGAAACTTGAGCAATATTTATGTATAATGGAAATTAGACTTAGAATTTGCATTATTAGGAAAATTACGGAAAAATTTTGCTGTAAAATGAAGACATGTACAAAACTCGCTCTCGAAGTTGCAATGTTGTTTCCTTAAATCATCAAGCCCCATCATTTTGGGAGTCGTCGTGGCTTAAAGGTTAAGACGCTCGGGACATTTTATTTTTTTATTTCCCCTTGTAGCAGACGAGCATACGGCCCACCTGATGGTGAGTGGTTACCGTCGCCCATGGACTTCAGCAATGCCAGGGGCAGAGCGAAGCCGCTGCCAACCGCAAATCGGATCGAGCGATGCAATCGTGCCGGTGTTCGAATCCCGCAGCCAGGTACCAATTTTTCTAATGAAATACTCAATAAGTGTTCACGAATGACTTCCAGGGTGAAGGAATAATATCGTCTAATAAAAAACGAACCTCAAAATTATGCATGGCGTGTCAAGGTAAGTGGCGGCATTTAACGTTGTCGACATCTATGAATTCCGATACCACTTTACACTAGGCGGTCTAGCTCGTTCGCCTACATAAATAATAAAAATAATAAAGTAAATGGCGGTAAAAGTGATTCGAGTTTAAAAGGGTCAATTAAATGGCAATATTACAAGATTGTGCTATAGCCCCGACTGGGCTCCGGCCCGGTCCGAGGTAGGGCGCCGGTTGTGAGCGGCAGGAGTTTTTAGTGGGTTCAACTCCCACATACCCCACCTGCGGCGCGGGTGGGGATCCGGCGATTTTCTCCTGTGGAAAAAAAAAAAAAAAAAAAAGCTTGACGATGCTAATCACCTGCGTTTCATATTTAACAGTTATATCATAATATTTAGTCGTGTTTCGATATAAAAATTAACATTATTACTCAATCAAACACTTGAAAGTATTTCAACTATTCGCTTCAAGGACAGTTGATTGGTAATATTTTTTTTAGGTTAATTTTCAAATATATACATCAATATGGACGTATTATATAGACAAAGAAAAAACAGTAAGTACCATTTTTGCATCTGTCGACCGATTTTTTTTTTGGTTAAATAAAATAAAAAAAAAACATTGAAGTCTTTTTAATATAAAATAACATTAAGAAGGCAATACAGAAAATGTCTCACATAAAATCAATCTTAATCTTAAGGCGTCAGTTATTACGGTCGAAGTGTGATCACTCGACGAATACTAGTTAATTTTAATTCGTTTAAAAATCATTGAAGCTACACCGAAACATGAGAATTGAGTCACTAAAACGAAGTGGGTGTGTATAGCCTTGCTAATACGCTCTCATTCCTTATTAGGTGTCGTGTAGGTTAAATGTGTCTTCAAGTGTGTATAGAAACAGCCGCATTTTGTATGATTACAATCTTGGTTGCTATAGTAGAGTTCCTATCTAATTTGTTACATTTTAAACTTATTGCATCGTAGCAAAATTAAGCAAAATTCTTATAAATACCATGCGGGGCTTACGTGTAACAGTAAAATGGAGGCTAAATTTTCCTTCATCTACCAAAGATATCTTAAATAAGAACGTATCTATAATAATAATTGAGAATATGTAAATGTATGAAGTCTGAAAAGTTTTTTGAATGATAGATTATGTTGTTTAAATAGATTATCATTTTACTGTGTAGCCTTTCAACATCGCATGCGGACGTACAATTCACTTTTTTATATATTTACGAACTAAAAAGACTAAGACTAGGTGTGTACCTATGGCTATATTGATAATGACAGAGCGAAAAAATGACTAAAAAAATATTTTGTACGTTTTATTTGCAATGTGTCATTTAAATCTAAAGATACCTAAAGACAAAGAAGCGGTTTAAGTATAATAGATCTCGTAATAAGTATTACATTTAGAACATAAATCGCTAGAATCCAAAAAGAATCTATTTATTAACATACTGATTCTTATTGCAAAGGGCGCAAACAAATCGTAACGTGCAACTTAATACACATTTTACATCTTAATTAGCTATTACATCAAATTAACATAGGATTAACATTGTGTTTTACTCTTGTGGTATGTTAGGACTTGCAAACAGTTTGTCACGAAAATATAAGCATTATGACAGTGTCTTGCTTCTCTTTTGAAGTACTTCTACTATATTATAATATTGTAATGTAAATCAATACTTTAATGAACTATTTATTGCTTTTAGCTTTAGTAAGCATGGCTCAACGATAAACACTTTGGCTCGATTTACGCTAAAAATAAAGTGCTTAAATATGGTGATGAAAATGTCAAGAAAGTCTTCATTGAGCATAGAAGTTTTTTTTTATCGTACAAAAAAAAGTTTGCTACCGACGCAGAGCTTTGAGCTACTGGTTTGTACTGCTGTGAGGGAAACAACTGACAAAAATGTCCGAAATTATTTTCGATCCTCCGTAAGCATTAAAATGTAACGCGATTGCATTTTCAAGACAAAACGATGCTGTCTAGTTACGTCAGGGCTTTTAAGCATTTTGTCTCTCAATAGAAATGCCGGTTACGTATCTTATAATTGATTTGTTACTCGGTTTGCGGATAACCGGCAATCAGACGACACGGTTACAAGCAACCGCGTTATGTAACAGCGAAGCCAAGTTTGTAATAGGGAATTTGTTATAACTGATCACGGAAGCACATTAATTATATTCTTTCAAAGTAAATTATTTTGCGTTATTTTCCACTTTTTATTCAATTAACACGCAAATACATATGTCGGGAATAAGATTCTTGTCTTTTTTTTTCGTAATCCAAAACCTACTGCAATATAATAAAGCGTTCTCACAGTGTCGCCAACTGTTTGAAAACTTTCCCCCTAAAGCAATTTCAAAAACCACTAAATTCAAAACAAAACTCCCCAACGACGGACCAAGTATTTATTCATTACAATATAAGTAAAGAAATAAATAAAAATAATAAATAATTGGTTAATAACAATAGTTATTTAGTATTTTTAAGTATTTTTCTTTAATTTCATCACATTATGAAATTGTTAATTGTTATTTTTGTTGATGTACGTTGAAAATTTAAAAAAAATACAAATAAAATTTTATCCTTAAAAATATCCCAAAAAAAATTCACCTCCTAAAAAAATCCCTGTATAGATTTTTTCCCCTAAATTTGGGAGGAAAACCCCGGAGTTGGCATCACTGCATTCTCATTTAACTACACAATGAAGTAGACGTTAGAAAATAAAGGTACTCATCTATGGATATGTTTTTGTACGACAAAACGAGAACTTTTAACAATTAGTACGCCATAACACGGTTGTCGGCACAAAGCGAACACTTTCTCCCTTGTCTCGGTTCCACGCACCGATTGTTAAGAGCACCTGCCTTATTAGTACTTCATTGAACTACTAATATGTACTTACTAGTAAGTAATAAGTACTCAATACATTTCGTTATACTGCCATAGTATCTATAGCTTCATTAAAATATTAGTATTCTGCTTTTCATAGGGAATAACGAATTGTTCCATGTTTCCAATCCAAGGTTCGAGAATCAAAATAGAATTTAAAGATTTTAATTCTTTCGATTTCTAGAGTCTGGCTTAAAAAAAAACCATATGCAATTCATGCATGGTTCAAATAAAACTTTAAGAAGTTTTTATTATATTTCATTTTCTAGCTGGATAAATAATTTCTGTGTATATTATTTTTGTTCTATTTAGTGACGTTTTTTCGTTAATTCGTGCTTCAATTACAATTACGGGTTAATTAGTGTTCTTCAATATTTTGGCTGTTAAGCCTTGTGGTTTAATAGATAATTACTAGTGATAGGACCTTTTGTGAGTCCGCACGGGTAGGTACCACCAGCCAGCCTATTTCTGCCGCGAAGCAGTAATGCGTTTTGGTTTGAAGGGTGGGGTAGCCGTTTTAACTATACTGAGACCTTAGAACTTATATGTTAAGGTGGGTGGCGCATTTACTTTGTCTATGGGCTCCAGTAACCACTTAGCACCAGGTGGGCTGTGAGCTTGTACACCCATCTAAGCAATAAAAAAAAGAAATAATCCAAGTTTTTGTTTATGGAATATAATTATTTCCTTACTGTTTCACTCGTTATGCTATCATTGAATGCTATTTAAATTAGAGTACCTTGACTTTCTCGAATGGTGCACATACCGCCTTTGAAATGGCTCAGGAAATTTATTTCTACTAGCCATCTGATTTTCTGGTGTTATTGGAAATCATGGATAAGATGCATATGGCTGACCACCTTGTGACATGAGGAGAGAGTCTTAATAGTACGGTTACTCAGAAGTTCAAAATACGTTCTAGAACCAGTAGTTATTCCTTATATTTTACTGGTTTGATTTATTATATACGATGTTCTTCTATCACCATGAAAGGTGTCCGTGAATATGTTATAAGCAGTAATTTTGTATCCATTTCTCAAAAAACGTGGTTACCGGTCATAGCATTTGAACCTCTGAGCTTCACACCTGATGATACTACGCTAATTTAATGAAACTGCTAAATAATTGAATATAAAACGCGGTAGCGTGAGTTGGATCCCTGAGTGTTGGCAGGCTGTTAATAGTGTAGGTATACGAATACTGTGAGTTATACACTAGGTCAGCGGCTCTCAACCTTTTTATACAGTGACGCAATAACATATGCTTTCCAAATTTACCACACTCTACGTACTTAATGTTGATTTATTGATTGTTTTAATGAGCTTAAATCGGTATATGAATATTTATTATACTATACCACAATTTTTAATTTTTTAAACAATTGTATATTTACCCTGTATGTAATATGTATAGCCTAGAGATTTGTAAATTTCGCGATACACTTGAGGGGGCGTCATACAGTGGTTGTGAACCACTGCACTTTAGTGTTAGTCTAGTGATTTATCACTAAAGTATGATTCACATTACGATTTAGAGATTATTTTTGTAATTTCACTGGTGGAAGGACCTCTTGTGAGTCCGCGCGGGTAGGTACCACCGCCCTGCCTATTTCTGCCGCGAAGCAGTAATGCGTTTCGGTTTGAAGGGTGGGGCAGCCGTTGTAACTATACTGAGATCTTAGAACTTATATCTCGAGGTGGGTGGCGAATTTACGTCGTAGATATCTATGGGCTCGAGTAACCACTTAACATCAGGTGCGCTGTGAGATCGTTCACCCATCTTAACAAAAAAAAAAAGTTTAGATATACATATCTTACGCGACACTGAAAAAATCAACAGCTCTGTCTGTCATTTCTTTAACGATAGCGATTTGTAACATTGTGTCATAGATTTTCCTTTACAAATATATACGAAGCAAGAAAGACATTGAGAGTTGTGAATACTTTGTTTTGTTATAATTCGTTCACGTTTTGTTTCAACAGCTGTGTTAGTCTGAAAAATAATGATTCATGTTTATTGACTGTTTTGGGTATTTTCATGTTTCTTTCATTACATAATTAAAGCATATTTCAAATAAAACTAGCCATGGTAAATAATAAAGTAATCTCGAATAAGACATGTAGGTCTCTGTAACTCAATGACAACAAGGTAACTCTTTAATAAAATTGACTTTATGGACTCAATTTAAAAAAAAAAGTTAATTTTGTGACGACGCTGCCAATTGTTGAGCGCACCTGACTTTTCAGTAGTTCGTGTGCTAAATATTGCAATAGGATATATCTACATAATAATATTCTATATTTAAATTTACTCGTGTCTTAATTCCCTTCTTTATTATTCATAGTCGAGTTTTATAGTCGAGTATAAATGAAAACATTTCGAATTTTTCATTTAGTTAAAACAAAAATAATGTCAGAAAATCGATGTGTGTCTATTTGCTACTTCACGACTGTCAAATCAATCAATACTTTAAAAAATGTACCTAAATACTCGTAGTTTAGTGTATAAAAATGTATATTTTTAATGACATTATCTCTACCTTAATAGATACTCTTTAAAAGTCAAAGTGAAACAAAGTTTTTGGAAAAAAGTGTACCTATGTTAATGATAGTTCTTTGACAAATATGCTTCTCAATATCTTATCAAGGTTTGGAATATTAATTTTTAAATCATAATTACATTTATACAGCCACTACTTATAGTCTTATCGTTTCAGTGTGTTTAGAATGTTTTGTATGTATCCAAGAGTAGTTTAATACAAATGCGACAAGTTCCATCCAAGGCCGCGAACTAGAAACTGGAGTGGCTTTTGTAAGAAAGGTCAACTTGTATGTTATAAATTAATTCTATTTGAACGATATTTGATTTTTTAGAGAACGATATTTGATTATGGTAGGCAGCGGCTTGGCTCTGCCCCTGGCATTGCCGACGTCCATGAGCTACGGTGACCACTTACCGTCAGGTGGGCCGTATGCTCGTCTGCCTACAAAGGCAATTAAAATAAATAAATTAAAGTGACTAATTTATTTAATTTGTATAAAAAGTAATTGAATAAAACCTCGACAAACTGAAAGGAAAAGTTCCATATGCGATTATAAATTCACTTACGTTGTCCGTAGAAATAGCGCTATCGCACATCGATATGCCCAAAACGCAGAAACAGCAGAGAAGCGCACTGATTTTACGAACCATCTTTATTACACAGATCCACTAAATTTCTGTCACTTTTGAATTTAGAATATCGATCGTATGCTTTTTATTGGGTACGAGTAACAGGCGGCGAAAGGTGCGGCGCGTTCGAACGCTATGTGCAACGAGAATCGTGAATGTGGGGTTTTTTGAAAGGCCCGCGTAGGAGGGTTTCGCGCGATTTCTTGGTCCGTTCCATTTTACGCAAATTCAAACGTTGTAATAATAAAAAAGAACACGGTAAATGAACGTCAGTAATGCAACGGGTTCCGTGGACGCGATTAATTTTTATGCTTAATATATACATATATAGATAGATAGTCGTATGTCTAGTAATGGATAACTGTAGGCTGATGATGATGTTGATGATACAAAAGAGGTATATAAATATTTAGCCTTTTCTAGAAATATTTTATAATACTTAAAATAATATGCCGGAAACAATTTTTCCCTTCCTTTTTCTTTGTATTTATTTTAAAGCTTCGGAGTTTTCTTTTAGATATTAGGTAATGTTTTTTTTTATTTAGTTTTTTTATTATATATTTAGAAAAATGCATCATTGTGAAACGGCGTCTAGAATGTTAAGGTTTTTTCAATAGTGAAAACCTGTTTGGTTTATGTTGTTATTTGAAATTTTACATGGATATGTGTTAATTTATCCCCAAATAAAGAAATACCTACTAATTTAAATCGACCCATCTTATTGTTTGAATAATCTACTAAATATTATTTAAATACCTATGATAAACGAACATTATAAAATTATTAAGCTATATTTTTTATCTGTGGAACCCTGGAAACGTGTTGTGATTATTTCATAATACATTGTTGTTTATGAATGTATATTTACTTCTCATCTACAACTAATATATTACTGGATGATTAATGCTAAGTATAATATAACCTTTACTTGAAATGGGCCTAAGTAAGTTTTAATGTATTAATTGAAATTTTGTAAACGATAATTTCTTTTTGGCTTAAAAGCAAAATCCGTTGTCACATTTTTGTCTCGAAGATTTTCTTCAGGTGCCAAGCTTTTTGAATTGTACAGGATGTGTTCGTAGTTTCCCCGAAAAAAATCAGGTTATAAGAATTTCTAAGGGAAAAATGTACACGAAATTTTCATTGTATTCTTTTTAGCTCACGGCCCATTTTATGTTAAGGGAATATTAATATATACAGACGTCACGACATGTTTTTGGCGATTGATTATGCTCAGTGAGCATTGTGTGAGATCGTGTGTCTCATGTGAGATCGAAACTTTAATTTTATGAAATAACGGGTGGGTACCTCGCCCTCCAATCCGGGATGCAGAACTTCTTCGCGATAAAAATAGGCGAAACGGTAATACCTAGTAAACTACTCATGTCAGCTCACAATACCTCCTACCAGAACATAATCTTGTGAATATGCCTGACATTACACGCAATGTAACCAGAATTTAGATGACGCTCATGCGCTAAATTCTCTTCCTCGAAGGAACGCTAGGCGCGTCTGTCATATACCTCCTCACTGCGGCCTCACTAAATATAAACATACAAACGCAAGTATTAATGTAAAGCAAATTATTCTTCTTCCTATTCGTACACTCTCGACAGTGATCGTGGTTATGCATCAGTCGGATCCTGCGATACCGATGCTCTCGCGATGCGACGCCATGTGGCACGGTGATTCGCAGAGAGAGAGAGCAATCTTTTATGTTGCAAATTATTGTACAATATTATTAAAACTATTATACTTTTACGGCTAAATCTTAAGTTTTTATAATGTCATTAAAAAATATTATTTTTGACATTTCGTATGTTTTACAGTTTTCGTGGTCCCAGAGAATTATGGCGTTGTTCGTCGACATGTTATTAAGAATCTTGTGCTAACTACCCTATATTTTTCTACGGAAAGTAGTTTTAATGGCGCCTAAAAACAGAAGAGAAACTAACTAACTACTAATACTAAATTACAGTAATAAGTATTTAGTTGAAGTAGTTTTTTAAGTATTGTGTTGTCTTAAGTGACAGTTCAGCGTAGCATTTCGGTGGTATGTATAATAGAAATAGTCGGCGTACAAGTTTCAATACATTTCGAGTCTTTTACAAAGATTTAGCATTGCTGTATAGATTGATAGACAAATTGTTGCCTAGATATTAGTATACCACATTTGTAGCAACAGATTTAAGTTTTTTTTGTTGCTTAGATGGGTGGACGAGCTCACAGCCCACCTAGTGTTAAGTGGTTACTGGAGCCCGTAGACCTCTACAACGTAAATGCGCCACCCACCTTGAGATATAATCTCAGTATAGCTACAACGGCTACCCCATCCTTCAAACCGAAACGCATTACGGCTACACGTCCGCAATCGCCGGGTGGTGGTACCTACCCGTGCGGGCCCACAAGAGGTCCTACCACAAGTAATTACGCAAATTATAATTTTGCGGGTTTGATTTTTATTACATGATGTTATTCCTTCACCGTGGAAGTTAATCGTTAACATTTGTTAAGTACGTATTTTATTAGAAAAATTGGTACCCGCCTGCGGGATTCGAACACCGGTGCACCGCTAGATACGAATGCACCGGACATCTTATCCTTTAGGCCACGACGACAACAGTAAAAGTAAGTAAAAGTTAAGTAATAATTTGTTCAGACTTTTGATTTATAAAGCACAAGTCCGGCCTCGCGTGGAGTATGCCCCCACCTCTGGGCCGGGGCTCCCAAATACCAGCTACTTCCATTTGACTACATACAGAAGAAGGTCGTTCGGATTGTCGATAATCCCATTCTCACGGATCGTTTGGAGCTTGCAGAGGGACATCGGGTCTCTGTATTTTGTACCGTATGTTCCACGGGGAGTGCACTGAGGAAATATTTGACGTGATCCCATCATCCCTTTTACAGTGTGTTAGTTTAATACATAAATATAAAACAATTTAAACTATAAAAAGCTTATCCGAAGTGGTCTCCATTGGCTGCAATAGTCCTTTAAAGGTTGAGGCCAGTTATCAATAGAAGCACGCACTCTTTCCATGGGAAAAATTTTCACTGCCAATCGTACGGATTGTTTTAGGGACACCAAATTATCATGGCGTTTAGAGCAAGCCATACTCTCTAAAACTGACCATAAATCATAATTCAGCGGATTAAGATCGGGACTAGACGACGTCCAGTCTTCAGCTCTGATGAAGTCCGAAACGTTCGTTTCCAACCAAGACTGCGTAGGCCGAGCTTTATGACCTGGCGCCGAGTCTTGCTGGAAGGACCATTCTTGATTATTGAACATGGTGTTGTTAAGAGGCTTCACTACCTTCTCAAGAATGGTATCTTGATACACTTGTGCCGATGTTTTGATACCTTTTTCACAAAAGTATGGCCCAGTCACTCCTTCATAGCTAATACCCCACCAAACCATCACTGAAGTCGGATAGTGCCCACGTTGCACTCTGTTCACTAATTGGGAAGCTTCCTTAGAGCTTTGAGCATAAATACGGTCATTTTGTTTGTTAAAATGTTGCTCAATTGTAAAAATTTTCTCATCCGTAAACAAAATTTTTGTATGACCTCCCTTTGCGTACCACTTCAGTATTTGTTTCGATTTTACCACCCTATTCTCTTTTAAATTATTAGTTAAGAAATGACCAGTACGTCTCTTAAAGGCTGCGACTCCTAAGTCATCTTTTAAAATACGCGACATGGTTCTAGGTGCTATCTTCATCTCTCGAGATAAAATCTTTTGCTTTCGGACAGGATTTCTTTGAATTCTTTCCCTTACTGCTTTGACCACCCTTTTCGTACGAACACTACGTGGACGGCCAGATCTTATTCTGTCACAAACAGAGCAGGTCTCATTACGCCTATTAATAGCCCGGTACACAAACATTTTACTAATACCAAGAGTATGGAGAGTTTTAAAAATTGCATTTGGCTCCATACCTACTTTGTGTAATGCAATCACAGCGATCCGGTTCTCTTTATCACCCCACTCCATTTTATTATCGCAAAATATTGTACAATGTATTGGCACCAAAATGAGAAAACTGAATGTGCAATAATATAAAAATGACAGATTCCAGATTCAAATGTAATATTTTGTTTATTTTTAATTGTAACAGTATTTATGGCCAGGCTAAGTATGTATTCAATACAGAAAATATCGACATCGAAATTTTGCCTCATAGACTTTAAATACGAGACCGAAGTTTTAGTTGTGTTGCATAAAGATTATCAATTCCTGCCAACTACCAACAGGAAGATAATATGGCTGCTTCCTAAAAAAGAAGATGCGTGGATTAAGGCGATACGTCCAGTAAGATTGATTAGTTCAATCTCGTTCGGCTATAAATTGTAATAGAAAACAGTTAAAATAATAAAAGTCATTAACGAAGTGATATCGCATAGTGGTATAATCTAATATTAAAATTGAATTCAATGTGCTCTCGAACCACATAACAACTGATAAGGAAAGTCATACAACACAAACTGCAATACGTTCAGTTCACTTTTGTTATTAATTAGTGCATGTTGTTCGTATTAGCGTCAAAGCATTTTGTTGACAACCTAAAAAAAGAATTGAATTGTTAACTGATTGTTACGTGACACTATTTTAAAAGTATTATTTTGTTTCTGTTCTTAAAAATAATATATTATTATTTTTACAAAATTTCAAGGTTCAGTATTCGGGTTGTTTTACTCTGAAATTATTTTCAATATGGCAGCCTGGGAAAACGACGAAGAAATAATGCGGTTCCGGGAATATTTAAAAATACCAAGCGTACAGCCAGATGTGGATTATAGTGAGTATTGTTTGTTTGTCTCTGAGTAGTAAATAACCAATTGAATTTAGTGGTGCTAGGGAGTTTTCTAAGCCTGCACACACCACGTTCCTGCCTAATTCTGTAACGACTGCAAAAAAGCAGTTTCGGTTTAAAGAAAAACTAAAAAAAAAGACGTGTGGCACTCGGGGACTACCGCGGTAAAGCTATTGCAAAGCATTTTTTATCAACTTATGCAATTACAATTAGACAATAATAATTTAATATTAAAACAATATTAAAAATAAGACCACGCTATATTTATAAACATTAACGGTCCTCTTCACACTCATAAGCTAGACCGCGTGAGAGAGAGACTTTTCATGATGCTCATGCAGGGCGACGTCACGCCGCGCGCTTATTCACAAACACTACACCAGCGCAACGTGTGAATGTGTTGAACGCGAGCTACATAGTAGGCGTAGGGGGGGTGTCAGGTTATTTTCGTTACGGAATTTCTTGATTCAGTCGCCGCGCTCAAGGCCCGCGATAGAAGCTAAATAGCTTAAAAATATCTCTAGAACGCAAATCGAACTATCGAACAGAACAATCAATATAAAATTCATTTATCTTGTTCATACTGGAGCGAAGTTATTAAATTATTGTATTGTCATCGGTCCTTGATACATGTGCAATTTTTCAAGTGAATCGGTAGTCTTGAATAGTTTTTTTTTTTGTATAGTTTAGATGGGGGGATGAGCTCACAGCCCACCTGGTGTTAAGTGGTTACTGGAGCCCATAGACATCTACAACGTAAATGAGCCACCCACCTTGAGATAAAAGTTCTAAGGTCTCAAGTATAGTTACTACGGCTACCCCAGTCTTCAAACCGAAACGCTTACTGCTTCACGGCAGAAATAGGCAGGGTGATGGTACTTACTCGTGCGGACTCACAAGAGGTCCTACCACCAGTAAATTAATAGTTGAAAAGTAGTCGATTGAAAATGAAACAGAGACTTTTCTGCATAAAAACAAGCATACGTACTACATAACACATGTACATACTAATTACCAATCTAAAAAAACGTGTTAAAAAGATATATATACGATCGTAAACGTTATCGTCTTAGATAAACTATCACCATTTTTGTACTAACTATTACGAACGAAAAACCTATTACATTCTAGTAGAGCATACTCAATCCAAGAATGAAAATTAACGTATTTGTATTAAATTATATTATGTCGCAGTCTCAGTAAATGCTATAAACCGAGTTTAGTCGGAAACGTCGAGCAGTTCGATACAGCGATGGCAACACTAGTTTCCGACGGTTTGTCGTTTGAGGCTGTTTGACAGTTGACGTTTAAAGTATAGTTTTACGGTAAAGAAAAGACCGCCATCATTCTGAAGGAGATCACCGATTTGAACAGTCGTGGTGCTTTTAGGCACTACAAGCACCGGTCACCGTCCTCGTCGAACCCGTCGCTTGCGACGAAGGGCTCGACGAGCGAAAACCCACAGACACAGCCCACTGAGTTTCTCGCCGGATCTTCTCAGTGGGTCGCGTTTCCGATCCGGTGGTAGATTCTGCGAAGCGCTGCTCTTGCTAGGGTCAGTGTTAGCAACTCTCCGGTTTGAGCCCCGTGAGCTCACCTACACACGCTAGGGTAAGCTGAAATAGCCTCTCAAGGCTATCAGCGTAGGTAGGAGAAAAAACTTACCCCGTTTGTCGACTAATCGCAATCCTTAGCGAATCATTAGCGATTCCCTGTAAATGTATTGGCTATAGTGAAAATAAACATATGTATTGATTGTCCAAGCTGTTATTTTGAGTTCTCGGCAATGTTTGACCACACTCATCCTACCCTGCTCCGTTAAATATGTATATAATATTATTACATTAATATACTGCCTGAAATCTTAAGGTGCCTGCGTAGAGTTCTTGACAGCGCAAGCGAGGTTAATGAATTTGCCGGTTGTGGTACATGAGATAGTGCCGAAGAAACCAGTAGTTGTTGTCACGCTCCAGGGCCTTCAACTAGATCTACCATCGATTTTGCTCAATTCTCATATGGATGTCGTGCCTGTTAACGAAGTAAGTTTCTTTCTAATACCAACGTCAATGTCAAAGTCATTGACAGACGAGCTACCAAATGATAAGTAAACACCTTCTCGTGATGGCATAGGTAATATCCATACATTGCTTATGCCAAGAATGTGTCCAAGCAGCCCACATATTTTTTTTTTAGACCAGAATTAATTGGTAATATATAACAGTAGAAGATTGTAACCTTAGTCAGAATAATTCATTATTTGACGGTAGCAAAATTATTACAAATTTAAAAGTTAACAAGATCATACTTGAAACGATAAAAAATAAAACCAATTAGTCAAAAACTAAAACTAAGAAGAAAAATACGTTCAATTGAACTATAAAATGCACTGATGTTTCCAGTTCATCATTTATTTGAGCGTTATGTTTCTTAAAGCTTCTAATACTCTTTAGTATTTAGTACGAGCCAGTCACCGTCGACGCCCTAGACACGTCCTTACGGATCCATCAGATCCAATAGCCTTTGCATTAGACGCCTTCAGCTCTAACACTAGGAGCAGGCTTAGGGGCCTCGGTAACCGTACTCGTCGAACTCGACAAAGAGTTCGCCGTGCAACCTAACCCATGAATCAGCTCGCTGAGTTTCTCGCCGGATCTTCTCAGCGGGTCGCGATTCCGATCCGGTAGTAGATTCATTCGCGAAGCAGCTACTCTTGAGCTGTTAGCTCTCCTTCGGAGGCGCTCGGGTAGCTGTTAGCAAATCCCACCCCTCCCGGCTGAGCCTTTGCTCGCCCACCTGTCCTGGTAAAACTGGAAAGGCCTCCGGGCCACCAGTAATCCTTCAATCATAAAAAAAAAAGTATTTAGTACAAGCGCTCTTCTCGATTCGAAATTTGGTAAATTTATTGTAGAAATCAAATCTAGTTTTGTTAAATTCAATAACTAGGAGTTGTGGACTTATCCCCCGTTCGAGGCGAAACTCACTGACGATGGATTCATATACGCCCGCGGATCTCAAGACATGAAGAGCACCGGCATGATATACCTGGAAGCTATCAGTAGATTTAATAAGTCTGGCAAACGTTTGAAAAGAACAACACACGTCAGTTTTGTACCTGGTGAGTTGGAACATTGTGTTTTTTGTTATAATTACATAGAAAACTTCAAACATGTTGCTCAGTACAAAACAAAGTATTTAATTTTTTTCAATTACATACTAAACTATGTACTACCATTACTACACTAAACTGTAAAAACAAAGAAACCACGTTTCAAATTCACAAATAGAAATTAGTGACTTCATATTTTTCATCTTTGTCACCGCTGTTTTGTTGACATTCCACATTAGTTGAAGTGGTTTTCAAAAAGCGCAATAAAATTTAGGTTTTTTATTTATTTTTTTATTGCTTAGATGATGGACGAGCTCACAGCCCACCTGGTGTTAAGTGGTTATTGGAGCCCATAGACATCTACAACGTAAATGCGCCACCCACCTCGAGATATAAGTTCTAAGATCTCAGTATAGTTACAACGGCTACCGATCGAACCGAAACGCATTACTGCTTCACAGCAGAAATAGACGGGGTGGTGGTACCTACCCGTGCGGACTCCCAAGAGGTCCTACCACCAGTTAAAGGAAGTTTCTTTACTTAAACATATTTATAGGTCAATCAATCCTATATCTGTTTTGTTTCTATATCTCCCTTTTTTTTTTTTTTTTATTGCTTAGATGAGTGGACGAGCTCACAGCCCACCTGGTGTTAAGTGGTTACTGGAGCCCATAGACATCTACAACGTAAATGCGCCACCCACCTTGAGATATAAGTTCTAAGGTCTCAATTATAGTTACAACGGCTGCCCCACCCTTCAAACCGAAACGCATTCTGCTTCACGGCAGAAATAGGCAGGGTGGTGGTACCTACCCGCGCGGACTCACAAGAGGTCCTACCACCAGTAATTACGCAAATTATAATTTTGCGGGTTTCGTTTTTATTACACGATGTTATTCCTTCACCGTGGAAATCAATCGTGAACATTTGTTGAGTACGTATTTCATTAGAAAAATTGGTACCCGCCTGCGGGATTTGAACACCGATGCATCGCTTCAACACGAATGCACCGGACGTCTTATCCATTAGGCCACGACGACTTACAATTACTAATTACAATTAAGTAAAGTTTATGTAGCAAGGTCGTTGCTGTACATAGCTTTATCTTGATTGATGAGCAGACGAAGAAATAGGCAGTACATACGGCATGAAAGCGTTCTCCGAGTCGCAGGAATTTAAAAACCTGAACGTGGGCTTTGGAATGGACGAGAGCGCGCCCAGCCCAGAACCAAACGAGCTAATTGTATTCAACGGTGAACGTACTTCGAGACGTGAGTTTTATTGTAATATACTTCCACTGGTTTATTCATAATATATATTGGTTGTGCTGGTATATAACTGTTAGTTTTTGGTTTCGGAAAATAGCAACATTTAATTTGGTTTTGCAAATCCTGTCCCATGCCTCTCCCGCACTTTACCTAACGACGCGTGCAAGCGAGATCGTGTGGCGACATCGACTCGAGAAGAAAATGTAATGGCTGAACTACCGCGCGCGCGCTTTGTGTCTCTATTGTAATTTATATGTAAATAAGTGAAATTGATGGTGATTCTCATCGCGTAGCGGTACGAGCCTGCAGTAAGGACTACATAAGTTATTGCGCATCCTTCCTTTACCGCAGAACTGCCGCTTCTTCGTTTTTATCGTTTCTTTCCGCAGTCTGTGTCCTTCATTTGCAACGACCAAATTTCGAAAATTTTGCTATATCTCGTAGTTATCGCTTATTTCGCGTCTGCATATTATAAATACTTCCATTATACATAAGTACTTCACTTAATAATACATTATACATATAATACCATTATACATAAATCGTTTATACATTATAAATACTTCCACTATTTAATATTGTCCGAAACATAGCAACCCTATTTTCCTCACCGCGGCAGAAGCGGGGAAGAGGCGTGCACTTTCAAAATAAGACAACGTGTGGCAACGAAAAACATATCATTCATCATTGTCGGTCCCATAAAACTGTACAAACTTTAATCCGATTAATAAACCAGTTACAAAACAGTTCACTTTTATTCGAATAAGCCTTGCACCCATCATCTCATCGCAGCGGTGCCAGCAAGTATTCAAACATTTTAATATTCATAATCATTCTCCTACCCTTCTCCCAGTCACCTGGGGTCGGCGCAACATGTTTTCTCCTTCAATACTCCTCTGTCCATATACCATTTCTTCTTACACGTCACGTATTTCATGTAACCCATTCATTTTTTCTTAGGTCTATCTCTTACTCTATTCCTAGTATTATTATATGCTTTATTTAAAATAACAAAAAAAAACACCCTAAAAGTCACATTGAATTTAGTCAGTCATATTGAATTTAACGCTAAACCATCATTCAGTGGTACGATTTATGAAAATTAAAATGAGAAAATCTTTTCATGATTAAGAAATTTACATATTATATGTACCTAAAAATCCTTAAATAATTTATATGAATGGTTGCAGAGGTTAAAGTGACATGCAAAGGGGAACCAGGACACGGCGCCCTCCTTGACATTGATAACGCCGGTGAAAAAGTAAATTTATTTATGATAATATTTTACAAATATATTTTTTTGGGCGCGTCATAACATTTATACGTGCAGGACGGTATCATTGTGAAATGAACCACGCTTTGAAAATGTAAAAACCGCAGAAAAAAAATATTCAAATATTTTTGATAGCTTAGCGTCAAAACTTTACACAAATTATCATATTTTGTATTGTATTAAGTTGGTGATGATATATTACTAAGAAAATACTACTAAACGTTGCAATTCGGTACAATTCGCTTAGAAATAAGACAGCTTCTTTGACTTTTATGCCTTGCTTAGACTTTCGGCATACTTTATTTGAAAAAAAAAAAAAAAAAACAGTATCTGCATTGTAGTATTACCGATTGGCCTTTTATTTTCCCAATCTGTTATCTTATGATTAAGAGATAATTAAATAATATAAAACAATACAAAAACACGAGATTGAACCGTAAAATTAGTTTTAATTATGTCTACAGACTCGGGAAAAACGAAAAAAATACTATACGATATAAATCGATTATACTTTAATGTAAATCAAAATTTAGTCGTAATCAGATTGAAAAGCATTACGAAGATATTTTATTTTTTATTATATTATATACAATAAGTCTTATCGTAAAAGCAATTGCATTCGGACAATAACTTAACCCACAAAGAGTTTTAATAAAACCATAGTACTATAATCATTTCCGATAGAGGCACCCGTCACGTGCGGACGTGCTCATTGTCCACTCGATCGCCCGGTCTTTGTTCGCCCGGCTTTTGTTAGCCCGGCCATTGTTCGCGCGGCCTGTGTTCGTGATACATCTGCCGACCAAGTGTGTTTCCTGGAAGCTTTTATTTGTTTTGTTTTAGTTATTTTTGTGTTCGTGGAACATTTGCCGACAAAGTGTTTTCCTGCAAGTATTTATTTGTTTTGTTTCTTTTTGTAATTTCTGTTTTGTTGAGCTTTTTCTTTGTCCTGTAGTAATCGCGCCGCATTGCCACCTGTGTTCAATAGAACCGCTCAGGTCCGAGAAGTTGGGGCCTCGCCGCAAGGCGAGTGTTTTCAAGACCCGGGGCCGCCCCACCTGGGTACTCAGCGATCATGGACGCTGTATTCGCGGAATTCCTCCGACTTCGCCACCCACAGCTCGCCTCAGAGTTTCTGGCCTTCAAGGCCAATCACACTGCGAGCCCTCTCGAGGACTCCGCCGCGCTCGCTGCTCCTGCGTCGCCTGTACCTGCGTGCAGAGCTTCTGCATTGAGCACCGCAGCCTCTGTCGTGCCTGCCGCTCCCGTGTCGCCTATACTGGCGAGAAAAGCTGCTGCGTCGTCCGCCGTGACCATCGTTTCAGCTGAGCGATCATCCGCGGCCTCCGTCGCGCCCTCTAAAATACCTACACTTGCTCGTAGGTCGCCTGCACCCGCCTCCTCGTGCTCCGACTCTGACTCGGACATGGAGGTCGACCTCGCCCCCGCCTCATCGACGGATGGATTCACCCTGGTACAGAAGGGTAAGAAGCGTGCCGCGGAGTCTCGAGCTCCCGCAGCCGCTAAAATTAGCAAAGCCGTGAACGCGTCGCGCCCCCGCCCTCAGACTCCCGTTGCGCCCCCAGCCCGTGCCACTCCGTCGCCGCGTCCGGTGTCACAAAATAAAACCCAGACCCCTCCCCCGGTTATCCTTCAGGAGAAGGCAGCTTGGGATCGAGTTTGCCTGGCCCTTAAGGCCAAAAATATAAATTTCACGAATGCCCGTAACCTCGCGAACGGCATTCAAATTAAGGTTCAAACACCCGACGACCATAGGGCCCTCTCTTCTTACCTCCGTAAGGAACGTATAAGTTTCCATACTTATACGCTCCAGGAGGAGCGCGAACTCCGCGTTGTAATACGCGGAATCCCTAAAGAGTTAGATGTAGAGCTCGTCAAGGCCGATCTGTTAGAACAGGGCTTTCCAGTGAATTCTGTGCACCGTATGCACACCGGTCGCGGTAGGGAGCCATATAATATGGTTCTAGTCACCCTCCAGCCTACCCCCGAGGGTAAGAAAATCTTCAACACACAGACCGTCTGTAGGCTCTCCGGTATCGCCATCGAAGCCCCCCATAAAAAAGGCACTCCTAGCCAGTGCCATAACTGTCAATTGTACGGGCACTCTTCCCGTAACTGTCACGCGCGCCCCCGATGTGTTAAGTGTTTGGGCGATCACGCCACGGCCCTCTGCGCTCGCGACCAAATAACCGCGACGGAACCGCCTAGCTGCGTCCTGTGTCGAACACAGGGTCACCCCGCGAATTACCGTGGTTGCCCCCGAGCCCCTAAAATAAATCGCCGCGTCGCCCGCCAAAACCGCCTCCGAGCTTCCGGCCCAGACATCAAAGCCTCGGCACCCTCTGCGTCGCAGGCTAAGCCAGCGTTCGTTCCGGCGGCGGTGCCCAGTGTCTCGGCCTGGGCAAAACCGCTGCCGTACACGAACACGGCTACAACTCCCTCCTCCGCGATTCGGCCCGCCCCCGCGACTCGTCCCTCTCCCGCGACTTGCCCTCCGACCGCGTCCGAAAATCTCGCTTTAGCGATCGACTTCTTTCAGTCGATCAACTTTGAGCGCGTTAACGCTTTGGGCGACGCCATTCGCGCTGCCTCCACTGCACAACACTTTATCGCCGTTGTGCAGGAATACGCCGACGTATACGCGTCATTAAATACGTACGTCCTCCCCTCACTCCGCCGGTAATCAATGGCGTATATAAGTAGAATAAAGCCCCTATCCGTAACGATAGGATTTTTTAACGCTTACGGTCTCGCAAATCAACGTGATCAGGTTTCTGACTTTTTGCGTGACCATCAAATTGATATCTTTTTAGTGCAGGAGACCCTACTTAAGCCCGCGCGCCGTGACCCTAAAATCGCGAACTATAACATGGTCAGGAACGACAGGCTCTCTGCCCGTGGTGGTGGTACCGTCATTTACTATAGAAGAGCCCTGCATTGCGTCCCGCTCGATCCTCCCGCGCTCGCTAATATCGAAGCATCAGTGTGCCGAATCTCACTGACGGGACACGCGCCGATCGTTATCGCGTCCGTTTATCTTCCACCGGATAAGATCGTTCTAAGCAGTGATATCGAGGCACTGCTCGGTATGGGGAGCTCTGTCATTCTGGCGGGCGACCTAAATTGTAAACACATCAGGTGGAACTCACACACCACAACCCCGAATGGCAGGCGGCTTGACGCGTTAGTCGATGATCTCGCCTTCGATATCGTCGCTCCGCTAACCCCGACTCACTACCCGCTAAATATCGCGCATCGCCCGGATATACTCGACATAGCGTTATTAAAAAACGTAACTCTGCGCTTACACTCGATCGAAGTAGTTTCAGAGTTAGATTCAGACCACCGTCCCGTCGTTATGAAGCTCGGTCGCGCTCCCGATTCCGTTCCCGTCACGAGGACTGTGGTGGATTGGCACACGCTGGGCATCAGCCTGGCTGAATCTGATCCACCATCGCTCCCGTTTAACCCGGACTCTATCCCGTCTCCTCAGGATACCGCTGAAGCCATAGACATCTTAACGTCACACATCACCTCGACATTAGATAGGTCATCGAAACAAGTTGTAGCGGAGGACTTCCTTCACCGCTTCAAATTGTCCGACGATATTAGGGAACTCCTTAGAGCTAAGAACGCCTCGATACGCGCCTACGACAGGTATCCTACCGCGGAAAATCGTATTCGAATGCGTGCCCTACAACGCGACGTAAAGTCTCGCATCGCCGAAGTCCGAGATGCCAGATGGTCTGATTTCTTAGAAGGACTCGCGCCCTCCCAAAGGTCTTACTACCGCTTAGCTCGTACTCTCAAATCGGATACGGTAGTAACTATGCCCCCCCTCGTAGGCCCCTCAGGCCGACTCGCGGCGTTCGATGATGACGAAAAAGCAGAGCTGCTGGCCGATACATTGCAAACCCAGTGCACGCCCAGCACTCAATCCGTGGACCCTGTTCATGTAGAATTAGTAGACAGTGAGGTAGAACGCAGAGCCTCCTTGCCACCATCGGATGCGTTACCACCCGTCACCCCGATAGAAGTTAAAGACTTGATCAAAGACCTACGTCCTCGCAAGGCTCCCGGTTCCGACGGTATATCTAACCGCGTTATCAAACTTCTACCCGTCCAACTCATCGTGATGTTGGCATCTATTTTCAATGCCGCTATGGCGAACTGTATCTTTCCCGCAGTGTGGAAAGAAGCGGACGTTATCGGCATACATAAACCCGGTAAACCAAAAAATCATCCGACGAGCTACCGCCCGATTAGCCTCCTCATGTCTCTAGGCAAACTGTATGAGCGTCTGCTCTACAAACGCCTCAGAGACTTCGTCTCATCCAAGGGCATTCTCATCGATGAACAATTCGGATTCCGTACAAATCACTCATGCGTTCAACAGGTGCACCGCCTCACGGAGCACATTCTTGTGGGGCTTAATCGACCAAAACCGTTATACACGGGAGCTCTCTTCTTCGACGTCGCAAAAGCGTTCGACAAAGTCTGGCACAATGGTTTGATTTTCAAACTATTCAACATGGGCGTGCCGGATAGTCTCGTGCTCATCATACGGGACTTCTTGTCGAACCGCTCTTTTCGATATCGAGTCGAGGGAACCCGCTCCTCCCCACGACCTCTCACAGCTGGAGTCCCGCAAGGCTCTGTCCTCTCACCCCTCCTATTTAGCTTATTCGTCAACGATATTCCCCGGTCGCCGCCGACCCATTTAGCTTTATTCGCCGACGACACGACTGTTTACTATTCTAGTAGAAATAAGTCCCTAATCGCGAAGAAGCTTCAGAGCGCAGCCCTAGCCCTAGGACAGTGGTTCCGAAAATGGCGCATAGACATCAACCCAGCGAAAAGTACTGCGGTGCTATTTCAGAGGGGAAGCTCCACACGGATTTCCTCCCGGATTAGGAGGAGGAATCTCACACCCCCGATTACTCTCTTTAGACAACCCATACCCTGGGCCAGGAAGGTCAAGTACCTGGGCGTTACCCTGGATGCATCGATGACATTCCGCCCGCATATAAAATCAGTCCGTGACCGTGCCGCGTTTATTCTCGGTAGACTCTACCCCATGATCTGTAAGCGGAGTAAAATGTCCCTTCGGAACAAGGTGACACTTTACAAAGCTTGCATAAGGCCCGTCATGACTTACGCGAGTGTGGTGTTCGCTCACGCGGCCCGCACACACATAGACACCCTCCAATCCCTACAATCCCGCTTTTGCAGGTTAGCTGTCGGGGCTCCGTGGTTCGTGAGGAACGTTGACCTACACGACGACCTGGGCCTCGAATCAATTCGGAAATACATGAAGTCAGCGTCGGAACGATACTTCGATAAGGCTATGCGTCATGATAATCGCCTTATCGTTGCCGCCGCTGACTACTCCCCGAATCCTGATCATGCAGGAGCCAGTCACCGTCGACGCCCTAGACACGTCCTTACGGATCCATCAGATCCAATAACCTTTGCATTAGATGCCTTCAGCTCTAATTCTAGGGGCAGGCTTAGGGACCCCGGTAACCGTACTCGTCGAACTCGACAAAGAGGTCGACGTGCAACCTAACCCATGCATCAGCCCGCTGAGTTTCTCGCCGGATCTTCTCAGCGGGTCGCGATTCCGATCCGGTAGTAGATTCATTCGCGAAACAATTGCTCTTGAGTTGTTAGGTCTCCTTCGGAGGCGCTCGGGCAGTTGTTAGCAAATCCCACCCCTCTTGGCTGAGCCTTTGCTCGCCCACCTGTCCTGGTGAAACTGGAAAGGCCTTCGGGCCACCAGTAAACTTTCAAACATAAAAAAAAAAAAAAAAGTACTATAATACATTATTTTAATATTCCTCGATGTTGCACTCACAATCTGGCGCTTTCTGGTGTTCATAGACATCACGAATGTCGCCATCGACGGTCACATGATCAAAGTCCCAATTTCCACCCTTCAAATGCAATAAAAGATTTTAATGTAGCTAATGTAAAAACAATTAAACTGCTATACTCGTATAAAAGGATGCTTATAACTAAATTTATTATTATTTCTCGGTTTCTCTTCTAGTTAGTCAAAAGATACTGATTTTAAACTAATTTAAATTAATTTCACAAATCGTGTATTATTGGTTCTTCGATTATTGTACGAGATTTTAAACTAAGTTCATACCGCTTAATTTGGTGAATAATAGTTAGCAATAAATAAAAGGATTTTTTATTCATTTATTTTATTATATAACTAAATTGTAATATAATATAATTAGGCTTTAATTTAATATATCTTTTTTTCTCCATTAACCATCCGCAGTTTTATAAGATACTGAGCAAGTTTATGAGTCTGCGTGCTGAAGAAAAACGTAAAACGCTTCCCCCTATTAATACATTCATAGGCGACGTAACTACAATCAACTTAACTCAAGTCGAGGTGAGAATCCAAAACTATAATTTGTCTTCGTTAAGTTAAACTAGGCGATGACCGAGTTTGCCTCGGAATTTTTGTTTTATAAATTACTAGTGGAACCGGCGAACTTTGTTCCGCCACACGGTTTGTTTCAAACACATCAACCGGTCAACTTCAAAATTCTACTATAATTAACCATAGAATATATTACGTTTAGCTGTCAGTTGCGTTTTGTTATTCTATATCAGTTGCGTTTTGTTATACCACGTTTTATGTCGCGTCCCACGGGAACGTGATAAAAAGTATCCTATGTCCTTCTCCTGGTTTTAAGCTACCTCCTCACCAGTCAGTTTCCAGTCAAATCAGTTCAGCCGTTCCCGAGTTATAAATAGTGTAACTAACACGACTTTCTTTTATATATATAGATATTTTAATACGAATTATATATTGATAAAATGATGAAATATTCCAAAATCGTTTAGGCGTTTTAAGTGAACACGTGAGTTAAAAAGACGCAAGTAATATAAATAAACAATTCATCTTTTTTTTTTGCTTAGATGGTTGGACGAGTTCACAGCCCACCTGGTGTTAAGTGGTTACTGGAGCCCATGGACAACTACAACGTAAATGCGCCACCCACCTTGAGATATAAGTTCTGAGATCTCAGTATAGTTACAACGGCTCCCCCGCCCTTCAAACCGAAACGCATTACTGCTTCATGACAGAAATAGTATATATTATAATAATAATATAATAGATTTACATTGAGGCTCATAATTTTAAATGTAGTGATTTGCTTTATTGTACATATTAGTTTAATTGTAGCAGAAAGGCATAATTTCTTGGTCTAACCTTAAACCAAACACTCATTGACTTCGAGTAGCTTAACAATGCTATCTGCTGAAATAGCTTTAGTGTTATTGTGTCTTTAAAGCAGTTAGTTGCTCTCAATTATGAAAAATAGTATTATAATTCGCCAATAGATGTCGGGAAGAGTCATAAAGTTGATTACCGATAAAGTTGATTATTGAAAACACGAATAAAACAATATTTTCTGAAAATAAATCGTAGCTAGATCGATTTATCGCCCCCGAAATCCCCTGTATATTAAATTTTATAAAAATCGTTTGGAGCCGTTTCCGAGATTCAGATTATATATATATTTGTACAGACGACGTGAGCTGAACTGTCGTGCAATGGATACAACCAAATAAAAAACGTAAAATATTATCAATGTTCTAAAGCATAATGCTACATACCTATTTTCCATTTAAACTAACCTACTCATATCAAGAATACACAAATATCAATCCTAATCAACTCAATCAAAAACAAACTTATGCAACCATAACCAATACTACAAATAAATCAAGTGAATTTCCTTCACTTAGAACGTCAGATAAACCCAAAAAATCTAACCCCGCTTTACTTGTAACAATCAATGGCTCCACCAGTAAAGAGGAATCTAGAAAGATTTGGAGAGAGGAAATTTCCTTCCGAAAAGAAAAATATTTACCCACAAAAATTTCGCCAATTAAAGACGACAAACTTAAAATAGAATTCGAAACAAACGAACAACTTAACAATACTATCCATTTAATAAAACAATCCAAAAGTAATAAATTATCTGCTGAAAAAATAAATAAATTACAACTTATGTTCATACTTAAAGGAATTCCTAAAACTGTAGACTCCAAAGATTTAACCACTCTACTTATAAATCAGAATAACTGTCTTGAACACCTTGACCCAAAAAATACAGAACCACACCTTAAACTCTGCTTCTTAAGAAGCAACAAAAATAATAATTTATATAATGCTGTTTTCCGAGCCAGTCCGGAAATCTGGCAAAAGGTATTAGAAGCTGGACGAATTAACGTCGATCATTCCCGTGTCTATGCTGGAGAGCACGTGGCAATTCTTCATTGCTTTAAGTGCCTCCAGTATGGACACACCAAAAATAAATGCACTAGTGAGCAGCACAATTGCTCTCATTGTGCTTCAAGTCTGCATTCATATGAAAATTGCCCCCACAAAAGTGTTAAGTCAGTCGTTAAATGCTTCAGCTGCATCAAAAACAATACTAAATTGAACAAAAGTAACCCCATAAATCACTCAGCTACGTCCAACCAATGCCCCATAAAACAAGCCATTGCGGCTAGAACCATCAATAACACAGATTATGGAACCAAGTAGAACTAATAGAAGAATTGACACAATAAACTGTTTGCAGCTAAACTTCAATCGAAATCATAAAGTATTAAATGAAGTTATTGGTCGTGATAAATTAAAAGAGATAGATATTATCTTTATAACTGAGCCTTATACGGGCAAATATTTATATGCGAAGACTATACAAGGTTATACCCTATATCAAAATGTAAATAAAAAAGATAAAAAATCCAAATGCAAGACCGCTATTGCGATCAAATCTAACAAATTCAGTGCCACTCTAATTAATCCTACTACTACTGACAACCTCACGGTCATACAAGCCAGAGATCTCTCTGGCATGAATATATACTTATATTCGGTTTATATAGAACCCAAGATAGATGTAGATAACACTTTAAATAAATTAAAAGGATTTTTAAGTCTTAACCCAAACGCAATACATATAGTCACAGGGGATTTCAATGCATGGAACATAATGTGGGGTTCTAGGCATTGTAGTCGCCGCGGTGATGATATTGTCAATATCATTATTGATTATGATTTAATTTTAGTTAATACTGGCGATGAATGTACATATTCTACTGTGGCCAATAATGCTATTAGATCTTCGCATATAGATCTGACGATGATAAGCGACCACAGACACATCAGAATTACCGACTGGAAAATCAATCACGATATCACCACACTATCCGATCACAAATCAATAACTTTCACTATAAATCTGGACAAAAATAGACAACTCACAAAAAATCTTAAAAACTCCACATGGAGATATAATACTAGCAAACCCAACTTTTGGACAGCTGATAAGAGGCAAGAGTTTAAATTAGAATTAAATAGATATATAAGTCGGAATGAAATAAATAACATATTATGCATGAACAAAACACAATTAGATAATTATATAAATGAATTTATAAAAAGTATTAACAACACATGTCAAAAGACCTTACCGCGGTCTTCTGGTCGGCCATCGAAACCACACTGGTGGACTGACGAGTTGGAAATTTTGAAAAAGAAGGTCATACAGAATCATCACAAATTATCGAAAGCGGCACGTCGCGGAAATCCTATAGAAGAGCTTATAAAAGAAAAATTAGAAATAAAAGAACATTATGCTAAAGCAATACAAGAAGCTTCAACAAAGAGCTTTAAAGAATTCTGCAATATGCAAGAGAAAGAGAATGTTTGGTCGGTTACGAATCGTATTATACGAACGAAACCAGTTGCGCAGCCTCCTTCTACACTAAAAAAATCGAATGGTGAGTACACGCATGATGTGGATGAAGCAGCGCAATACTTTGTAAATGGACTTTTCCCCACTGACACAGAGGACAATGAAATTCAACGAAGTATACGCGCTAGAATGTACTTGCCCCCGAATACGCAAAATGAACCACTTTTCAACACAACAGAGATTATTGAAACTCTTAAAACTTTCAATTCAAAGAAAGCGCCAGGATATGACGGCCTCACAGCGGACATATATCTGGTTGCTACCGAATCATATCCAGAAATAGTAACAAATATCTTAAATCAGGCACTTATTCTTGAATATTTCCCAAAACCTTGGAAAAGGGCAATAGCGAAAATCATTCCCAAACCAGGAAAAGAAACTTATGATACTTTAACATCTTTCCGACCGATCGGTCTCATACCAGTTTTCGGCAAGCTTTACGAAAAACTGTTGATAAATAGATTAAACCATCACATGTATACTAACCAGATTGATAACGAAAAACAGTACGGTTTTAAGCTTCAGAAATCGACAGTTATGGCTGTAAATAAAGCCATCAAGATTGTAAGAGAGGCCAAGGATGCTGGACAACAAGTGGCAATAGTGTCACTCGACATAAGAGGCGCATTCGACAATGCTTGGTGGCCATCAATATTTTGTCAGTTGAAACGAATCAAATGTCCCAGAAATATATATGGTATTCTCCTAAGTTACACAGAAGAGCGCGAAGTAGTGGTCAGGTTATCAGACGTTGAATCCACAAGAGCAATGTCACGAGGCTGCATTCAAGGATCTGTCTGTGGCCCACCTATGTGGAATCTCATAATGGATGATTTGTTATCAATCCCCTTACCAGACGAGACATATTTACAAGCATATGCTGATGATGTGCTTCTAATCTCAGCTCATAAAAATATTCAATCCCTAGAGGATAATATCAATAGAACTATCAATAAAATTCTGAAATGGGGAAATGTCAATAAGTTAACCTTTAGTCCCGAAAAAACACAACTGATTGCGTTTACAAATAAAGCAAAAAATATACAGATCCAATTGAATGACAAATATCTCAAGCATGTAAATAATATTAAATATCTTGGCATAAATATAGATTCAAAATTAACCTTTACTAATCATGTAAAATACATAATTGACAAAACCAAAAAGCTTTTTAATAAACTAAAGATATATGTTCGTCCCACCTGGGGAATTCATCCTGAAAATGTTAGAACCATTTACCAACAGGTCATTGTACCGATCTTGTCATATGGAGCGTCCATCTGGGAACCAGCTTTAAAAAACAAATACATACAAAAACAACTCTTATCACATCAGAGAAGGTTTTGTATTAAAATTATTCGCAGTTTTCGTACCATTAATACACCACTTTCAATAGTCTTATCCCAGCTTCCACCACTTCCCATGCAAATTAAGACCATAGCAAACAATGAAAAAACTAAACTAAATGAATCTTCTCCGTATCTACCAGATGATATAACCTTAGAAACCCCTGCACATCCTAGAATGAGATTACACCCTGTTAACCGAAAGCCTGTTAAACACTACATAGCTAATGACCAAAACGAACTTGAAGAAGTATTCTTACGACATACAGAAATTATATACTACCTGTATACAGATGGCAGCAAGTCTGATGATAATGTCGGTGCTGCTGTTGTGATACAGGATTCGCAAAATATAATTCATAAAAAATTAATTAAACTGCACAGCTCATGCTCAGTCTACCAAGCTGAGCAATTGGCAATAGCTACAGCTTGCAAGTGGGTAAGAGATCAACGAGTAAGTGCATTCGTTGTCACTGACTCACTTTCCACATTACAAGGCTTATGCAATAGCAACACATTTAATCCACATGCAGTCATGACTCTAAAATGCATCCACGAAATAGAAAGGAATGGACAACAAATTAAATTCGTATGGGTAAAAGCTCACAATGACATACCTGGTAATGAGCTGGCGGATATAACAGCAAAAGAGGCGGCTAGATCACCAACAAATACTAATTATGCCAAATTCCCAATAAGCTTTGTAAAAGAAATAAATCAAAAGTCACTTACTAAAGAAATTACTAATCTGTATAATGAAGTAGATAATTGTAAATACACCAAGCAGATATTTCCAGATTATACATCCTTAAAGAAATTTATAGATAAAGTTCCACCAAATTTCGCTGTAACACAATTTCTCTCAGGACATGGTTACCATAAAGCATACTTACACAGATTTCGTATAACACAAGACCCTTTTTGTCCCTGCGATTCAAACACCATACAAACGATGGAACATTTATTATATCATTGTCCAAAATATTTTAATACAAGGTATGAATTTGAGACTATATGTCGAATAAATAACATAGACTTTAAAGATTGCAATGAAATTACAAAAAAAGAGGAAACATTGAATAAATTTATGATACATTTAAATGAAATTATTTATAGCCTCAAAAAATTTAATAACACTTAAATATAATTTAATGCACTGTGTTTTACATTTCTATTTACACTTTTACAAAACATTATATTAACCACTTACAAATTTACATGACATCTTAGTTTCGTTCATTTACATATAAAGTTATATATTATATTTATATACTTTCTACTCAAAACCCCCCTTAAATTATTTTACCTCTCATAATAATTATATTCTAATATTTAAATACCTATGCATCTTGTTAAATTTCGAAGTAGTCAATAGCGTCGAAATTTAATAAAAGTATCTATTAGCTATAACAAAAAAAAAAAAAAAAACCTACTCATATCTGATACAGCAGAGTCGATTGCTGATATGCGAGCGAAAATAAATAAAGAGCACGATAGTGTTAAGTAGATATGGGAATAACGGTAATTTTACGGTTAATTTTATGGCTTGACTGTGCCCCTGGCATTGCTGTCGTCCATGGGCGACGGTGACTACTCACCATCACGGGGGTCATGCTCGTCTGTACCAGGGCAATATAAATATATATTTTTTAATTTAGCGATTTCTTCGGCTGAATCTAATTATATTATTCAAAATGCATTGATAAGAATACGCCATAGCTTGTTATTAAAGCAACTTCTCAATAATTTATTCTACCCGTACTGAAACTGTTGGTAATTTGATAGACGTTCTAGATAATTGAAAGTTTATATAACAAAAACGAATAGTTTTAAAAAAAATATATATAGGGACACTTCGTATTCATTTGGTTTCCGGATTTTTCTATTCTATGATAGCTGTCGCTTCAATGTGCTTAATACGTCACAACTTGACACGAAATAGCTTTTTGGGGAGGCTTAAACGACAAAGGGAAGATCTTCCACCGAGCGGGTGATATTGCTCGGTAGACCGACGGTCCGAATATTGTTGTTCGGAACTTGTTTATATGGAAGCTTATCTTGAAAATGTCGTAAGCGAGATTCAGGCATCTGTCGATTATCTTTCTTTGTATGATGGCTATCCGCCACAGCTTAAAAACACATCCTTTTCAATCCTTATCAATCTTAATATCACCATATCTCAATCAACTTGAGGTCAGCACCGTGTGCTATCTTTACAAACTCTGGAAAATTAATTTCATTATAACTGATTTTTATAGAGCGTTTTCATTTAAATCATCTATAAAACTTACTGACGACATCGAAGCGAGAAATTTTTGTTTTTTACCAGTGCCTTTTTAATCAAAAAACAACCGCATATTTGCCGCTCACAGATAATAATAATGGCCAGTAAATTTTTCTACAACCTAATTCATTTAAGTTTAACATATTTTGTGTATTATATATATACTAGCTGTACCCGTCCGCTTCGCTGGGCATTATTTCTCACCCCCACAAAGATTCTCATCATTAACGCCCCCGGAACTGGTGTAGGGAGTCCAACACTCATATAAATATTAGCCTATCCATTAAGTGCATATATTTTCTACATAGATGCCAAGTTTCAAGTCAATCGGATGCATGGTTTAATAGTTACTAGACGATGACCGAACTTTGCTCGGTTTTTTTTTTGATAACACCATCTTGTTGTGTCTTTAAAGCGGTTAGTTGCCCTCAATTAAGAAAAATAGTATTATTATTCGCCAATATATGTCTGGAAGAGGATTATTGAAAACACGATTAAAACAACATTTTCTGAAAATAAATCGTAGCTAGATCGATTTATCGCCCCCGAAATTCCCTGTATACCTACTAAATTTTATGAAAATCGTTGGAGCCGTTTCCGAGATTCAGATTATATATATATTGATATATATACAAGAATTGCTCGTTTAAAGGTATAAGATAACGGAACATCCATAAAAACCACTGTAGATTTATACGAGTATATTAGTATAGATTTATCGAAAGCATTCATGTTCCAGGGAGGAGTTATGGTTAATGTTTTACCTGAAGTACTGAGCGCCACGTTCGACGTGAGGATAGCACCTGACGTTGATCTGGTTGAGTTTGGGAATATGGTATGCCTTAAAAATACCTATATTCTATTCCAATTATGAAGTTCCGTGAGACAGATGTTATTATTATGTTATTGTGTGCGTCACTTAATTGTATAATGATTTAGATTGATTGTGTATTTTTTAAACGATGTTTACGACTATGAACAAATAAATAATAGTTTAAAAAAACTAACAAAATACGCATTTATAGAAAATCCAACTAAAAAATAGAAAATAAATTTTAAATAAAATCATTTTTTCTTACACTATTTTTAATTCAAATTTATTTTCTATTTTTTAGTTGTATTTTCTATAAAAGTGTATTTTGGTAGTTTTTTTAAACTATTATTTATTTTTCATTTTTTAGTTGAATTTCAATTTTTTATTTTTTTTTTAAATTTTTTATTATTATTGAATTGTCATAGGTCCTTAATAAGTATACAAAATTTCGGGTCAAAATCATGTTCAAAGATTCCGTTACATACTAGCATACATAAGTCTGAAGCTAATAAAAGCGTTACGTTAAAAATGAAAGAGTTACGTTCTAAGAAGTGTCAAAAGGGACTTCGTAATTGGAACAGAGTATAGTAGCTTGTGAAAACACTAATAGAATATTAAAATATTCTATTTTTTAAAACAATTGACTGATGAAACGAAACTTATTGTTGGCACTCCGAAGATCATAGTACCATCAACATAGGATTATGGGGCATTTTCAAACAAACAGGTGTTTTGGATACATTACCGGTTGCATACATTAAACGATAGCGGATCTTTACCTTTAACTAGATGCTGCGTAAATACGCACCTAATATAAATGGCACTAATTAAATTATACAATATAGATAAAACGATTTGATAAGATTGCTACCAAACTTCACGGGATCACTTGTTTGCAGATTTCTTGAACAGTTTATTTTTCGTTTCGGAATCTATATATAATACATACGCAACTTATACGGAACATATAATACATACATGCATACATACATTCACACACCCAAACACATAAACAGACAAACACAAAGGGATACACCACCATATATTTATATTATAGATAGATAACCCATTAAGTCGTTTAGATAATCCCTTGTGCAGGTATTTGCTATACAAACAAGTTACGAGTAATTTGTAGTTCTAGAATTAACTTTCCGATTAAATCTTAAGCTGAATTCCAGATAGAAGCCTGGTGCAAAGAGGCCGGCGAGGGTGTCACCTTCGAATATCTTGTGAAAAATCCACAAGTTTACAGCACGAAAACCGATGGAAGTGTACCATTCTGGAATAGTCTGGTCGAAGTTATCGAAAAGATGTAAGAATTTTTGATTTCACAATAAATTAGCTCCTAAATTTTTTATCGTGTATTGACAAAAAAAACTTTTCGCGCTTCGGAAAGGATAAATCAAATTTAAAAAAGATTAACCCACGTGAAATATGGGTCAAGATTTGATGAGAAGCAAATCCACGCAAAGGTTCGTAGTGATAGTGGAAGAAAATCCATTTAATATCACCAAGATTAACAATGTTTACATCTGCATAATACTCATAATTTTATAGATGCGGCTGTATTGTGTAAAAATTATTCCAATCTTTGGTGAAAAACAATTTTATTATTTAACTTCCTGGGTTTAAGGCTGTTTTATATGATCAGTATACTAAATAAGCATTAAAATATAATAAATTTGTCATTTTTTTTTACATCCAATTAAGGTATCCATGTTATACTTTTAATAGAAAATGTAGTTTATGTAGTATATGTTTTTCAATAGCAAAAGTCACTGTGAATAGAACAAAGTTTTGTTTCGATCCTGTTTGAAGATCTTTACTATAGCGTAATCTGAAAAATACATAGAGATATATCAATTCTTTAACTTAGATGAAATAGTGCTAAAGACAGGTTTCAATTCATATATAAATTAAATTTATTGTCAATAAACAAATCACTTACGTTTGTGTGCTTTTAAATACGACAAAACAGACATTATTATCTAATGAGATTGACAGAAACACATTTAGCTTGTTTGTTCTAAATATTGTTTTACGTTTATTATCATACATAACGTTTATTTTAGGGCTTAAGTTTAACACTTCTAGTTACTATCTGTCTAGAATATAAAGTTTGTTTTGAAACACACTAAATCAATTGCTGTTTCAATCAGGTCACATTTGAGAATTCGTTCAGACGAATTTTTTGCTCTAGAAGAAAGTCAAGTCTATGGGGTACTTTTTTTACTTAGTTGCGCTAAAAATGTCACTAGACACTTGTAATTTTATTGGTGGAGTCCAACGAAGAATCTTAATTTTAAATCGATTATCTCACCCTTCTAACTGGAACACTTGACTGCTTCGCGGGATAGAGTCAGATCGCTAATACCTATCCGTACGGGTTTATAATAGGTACCCACTACAATTATTTCGGCAGTGGCGAATTTGATGAAATTTATGTTGACCATTTATAATGTCGCTTAGCCATATTATCTTTCCATTTGTCGCCGAACCATCGCTATCCGAACTCATAGATACAGCAGCGTGAGAATTGAAGCAAGAAATTGAGCGGTCTTTTGGAACTAATACCTCAAACTGCTGATAGTAAATTAATGTTTATATATTCTAGGGGTTTGAAGTTGAAATGTGTGACATGTCCGGGAGCCACCGATGCCCGTTTCGTTCGACTACACAACATCCCGGTAATCAATTTCACACCGATACTGAACACTCCGCTGTATGTTCACGCGCACAACGAGAGGGTTCATGCGGACATGTACAAGAAAGGTATTGACATCATGGAGAAAGTTTTAGAAGCACTGGCCAATGTTTAAACATTTACACGGAGCCCTACTGGGCTTTCTATACTATCTGGGATTAATAAATGAAATATGTTAGTTGATTTATTAATCCAAAATTCAAATAAAGAATAGTCGATCTTTTTAATGGGTTTCCGAAAAAAAAAAGTTGTTTCCCTCTTTGTTTAATTTCTTGAAAAAAAAAAAACTAGTCGTGGAGAGTACTTTCAATTGCGTGTGTTTAATTTTCTCTTCGTAATGATAAATGTAATTGTTTTCATCAATAAATTATTTGGAAAGAAATGTATTCTTTTTTTCTATATTATCATTTCATCAGAGTGCCTTTGAACTCTAAACTAGCAAATCCCAAGAATATAATATATTATGTATAACTAAATTATAAGTAAAACTGAAACAAACTTTAAAAGACAAAATATATTCTAAAAAATAATTAACAATAACAGAAAAAAAATCACCTAAAAATAATATTTTATAGAAGACAAAATTATTAACGTTTTCAAAAATTCACGTGTTCCGATATTTTTTTCTACTTCGCCAGTGTTTTCGTAGTTTGTTTTCTTCCTTCATTTCACTAAAATTTATCCCGGGATCATCGGACGCTCGGTCATCAAAATTATATGTGTGCATATCAAATGTAACAACAGAACTTGTTGACTTTTATTTGTTAATCTTTAATTTGTTCAAAAGTGTAGCGCTCTTATTGGCGGCGTCTTTCATCAGAGCCGGAAGCTTAGTTTGTGACTGCCGAACGGATCTACCTGATTTAAAATATTCCTCAATCTCTCGCAGGGTCAAACCTTTTGTTTCAGGAAGAAAATAGTATAGAAACACGGCACCTGCAAAAATCTCATAGTTATTAAGCCGTTCAAATTTACAAAAAAAAAAAAACCAATTCCAGTCAAATTATGAAGTGTTTGTATCTGAATATTAACGTAATTCTCGCTATAGTGTATGTATACTTAGTTCTCTATCTCTTGGCTCAATAGATCTTGAAACCTATAAACCTTTTAAATTTTCTTTAAATTTATCAAAGAATTCAAGTAACTTTTGCGAAATCTGCGCTGTGTTTTTTGAGGAAGTAGATTCAAAGGCACAGAATTGGAAAATTCTTAAGGATCGAATTGCTAGACGGTTCTTCAGTTCATACTATCAAATGTAAGATTTCCATAGATTCCAGTCACCAATTAACTTCAATTCGGCCATGAGCACTTTCATACATCTAATGTCTTTAACAATATTTTACAAGTCCCCATCCAATACCACCCAACACGAAAGAACATGGAAAGAATTAAAATGTTCCTTTTATTCCTTTTCGATACTTACTAAGTAACGATATTATACCAAACATGAGAACAGTAAACGCGAAACCAAGTGAATCTCGGAGATAAGGAAAGCAAAAAGTCGCTAGGAACATCAGTATGTTGAATGAGGACAATGATAGGCCGCCGAGAAGACCTCGCACCTGCGAAACACAAAAAGTACGTATCAGCAAATGGGACTTTAAATCACAAGCCTTTAAGATTAAGTTTGCGACTCTTTACAAAAACTCAAAATCTTGTTTTTTTTTTTTTTTTTATTGCTTAGTTTGGTGGACGAGCTCACAGCCCACCTGGTGTTAAGTGGTTACTGGAGCCCATAGACATTTACAACGTAAATGCGCCACCCACCTCGAGATATAAGTTCTAAGATCTCAGTATAGTTACAACGGCTACCCCACCCTTCGAACCGAAACGCATTACTGCTTCACGGCGGAAATAGGTGTGGTGGTGGTACCTACCCGTGCGGACTCCCAAGAGGTCCTACCACCAGTGATTACGCAAATTATAATTTTGCGGGTTTGATTTTTATTACACGATGTTATTCCTTCACCGTGGAAGTCAATCGTGAACATTTGTTGAGTACGTATTTCATTAGAAAAATTGGTACCCGCCTGCGGGATTCGAACACCGGTGCATCGCTACATACGAATGCACCAGACGTCTTATCCTTAAGGCCACAACGACTTCATCGTACGTATGTACGTATATCTGTCTGTCATTCTGTTTGGCTTGGCCACACTGTGGTGAACTAATTTTACAAAGCTATTATGGGGTATTTTTTGGATCAAAAACAATTTATGACCAGTACGTGAAATTTTATAAATTCGCACATTTATTTTAACGTTTATATTAGCATCATAAAATTATGTATTTTTTGGTACAGCTTCATTTTTGACGTCTTGGTGTATATGGCATACTTGGGAGAATCTTTAATTGGTTTTCTTTGGTCTCACCACATCGGTACATTTTATTTAAAGATAACAGCTGTTGGAATAATGTAAACAAATAAAATAAAACCAACCATTGGCCAATCTATACTTACAAAAACCTCCCAACGGATTGGATTCGACTACCTTAGATAGTGCGCTAATGCTGATCTATTGGTAGGCCGTATAAAAAAGAGGAAGCGCATCGGATGTAGTCAACCCATACGAGAGAGTATTCCTATTACGATGAATCGATGGCTTTCGGTTTGAAGGGTTGAATAGCATTTCAATTTCTTGTTTCAAGACGGCAGTCGCATTTCCATTGTATATCCATTAGCTCCGGTAACCGTTTGGAGGTAGGACATTTTGAAAAGCCGCACGATTAGGTACAGCCACCCAGCCTGTTTCTACCGTGAAGTGGTCACGCATTCCGGTTTGAGTAGTAGGAGTAGCCGTTATACTACCTATATTGAGATTGATATCTCACCTTTCAAGGTGCGTGGCGGCTTTTATACCTTTAGATTCCGTTAACTATTTAAGACTAGATGAGCAGTTAACTCATTCGTCGGATCGTAATTAAAATAGAATAGAACATTCCAACTTACTTGCAATGGAAAAAGCTCGCACATAACCACAAACGGTATTGTGTAGTAGCCAAATGTGGCAAATACCATGTAGGCCATGAAGCATAGTTGCGGTAATATCGTGGGCCTGGTTGCATAATGTATGTACAGACCAAGGAATACCGATATAATACCCACACCGATAGCTGAAAAATAAAATTATATCAATTTTCCTCATTACCTTTGTAGGCAGACTAGTATACGGCCCACCTGATGGATGGGTGGTTACAGTTACTCATGGACGTGAGCAATGTCAAGGACAGAGCCAAGCCTCTGCTTACCGCCGAGTACTCTCCTCCTACCGCGAGCCTCGTTTGAAGAAGAAAATATCATAGCGCTCGTGAAGCACCGTGGAAGGAAGTTCATTTTAATGCCAGATGGTACATGGCAGAAAATATTTTTGGAAACGCACTGTGGATGTACTCTGCCCTTCTAACTAAAACCGTAGGCACTATTTTGTATGACACAACAACTGCTTATATAATCATTATCATTTAAATATGGATTCACCTGAAACTAGAGCTAATGGTTTTCTTCCGACCTTAAAGAGAAGAACTGTAGTGAGGCAGGCCGTCGATAATCTTGTGAAACCCAAAATAATGTTCCCGTACCTCGGGTCTAGAGATGTTTTGGAAGCCTACAAATATTACAAGTATTTTGATATTTTTTAAAAAACTAAATAAATAGTATAAATCAACTTTCTACACAAGCATTTTGAATTCTTGATAATATAGTTGAAATTTTTGATATTATAGTTCGTAGGATAATAATACATCTTTTAGTAATCGATCCAAAAATTGCAGTCTAGAAAGACTAAGAAAATTACAAAAGAAAGAAAACCACATCAATCTTAGTAACAAAAACTAGCACCTACTTATCAATTTCAAGAAACGTTATTTTTGTTTAATGCATGAAAATCTTTGCACATTATTAGCTACTATTCACTATAATTTATTACAATGAATTCACTACTATGAATTCACCTTTAATTATTATCTACTATTCACTTTAATTTATTACTATGAATTCACTACTATGAATTCACCTTTAACACTTCGATCGTCCACATCATGAGAATGGTGACACCAGCAAATTGCATAGCTACAAAATAACTAAAAATCACAAAAAAGGGCTTGCACGATGATGGTTTGAAGAGAGCTCGGATTAGTTCTCGAAAATTTAATCTGAAATTTATATTAAGATGATAAAAAGAGTTTTAACTATATAATAAGACTTGTAAGAGATTTAACGTTGAAAATAATTAATCCGATATTTTTATGTATCACATTATTTCCATTGCGTTCTACATTGAAATAGATACAACAATGAGTTATTTAGCAACAAGTCTATTTAAGACTTTTACACCATTAGCTGTATAACTACTAATTTCGACACTCTTTTAATTTATTTTTGGTATAATTGGACCAAGACAAACAACCGAATGATAATGCCAAGAAAACGCTTAAAGTGTTCCTTTAAAGCCTTCCCATTACAGAACAAATATGTAAATTAAGCTCTTAGTAATCTTACTTTTCAATGTTGTTAGCACTCTTAAATTCTATGATCTGAACCATTTCTGCATCAATGTCATAATCTCTCCCTCGGAATCTCGTTAGACTTTTTTTTGCTTTATCCTCGGTGTCCTTCATCAGCACAAAGTAAGGCGTCTCCGGCAAAAAGAAGTTTGCTATCAGCATAACAACTGAATATACTCCGCAAATGTAACACAACTTCCTCCATTTGAACACAGATCCCAGAGCAGCCTAGAGATATTATTGGAAGTTAAGTGTTCATTTTACTGGCAATGCCAAGTGTGAACCAACTTTATACCACTAACTTTTACTGGTGGTAGGATCTCTTGTGAGTGCACACGGGTAGGTACCACCACCCTGCCTGTTTCTGCCGTGAAGCTGTATTGCGTTTCGGTTTGAAGGGTGGGGCAGCCGTTGTAACCATACTGAGACCTTAGAACTTATATCTCAAGGTGGGTGGCGCATTTACCTTGTAGATGTCTATGGGCTCCAGTAACCACTTAGCACCAGGTGGGCTGTGAGCTCGTCCACCCATCTAAGCAAAAAATAAAAAAAGACGGACGGCAACATTCGATTTGTGAGCGGGGATTATGCGCTCCGATAACAACTAGACTTGGATAGAGATTGGATTTTACGAAACCTCGTCTTCCCTTTCCTAGTGTAGGTATTGTTTTGGGAGACAAAGTTCGCCTTAAAAAAGGACTCCCGACTCATTTACAAACACGATGACTATTCACGATTAAGTGGAACGTACGCCCGTGTGTGCCTGCGGATCGAAAAACCTTTACACAAAAATCCCAATGCTTTGTTTTTAGTCGTTCATGGCAATGATGAAAAGTAATCAAAATGTACACAGCCCTCTTAGTTTCTCGTCGAATCTTCTCAGTGGGTCGCGATTCCGATCCGATGGTAGATTCTGCAAAGCATGCTCTTGCTAGGGCTAGTGTTAGTAAATTTTCTCAGGTTGAACCCGTGAACTCACCTACTCGTGTGTGCTTAGATGGAATAGCTCATTAGACTACCAGCAAATAAGTAGTGAAAAAAAAAAATTGAAGTGTTAACATTTCTAATAATTAGAGTTTTTATTGAAAAATAAGTTCGGGACTCACTATTTTGGGTCGGATGACTAAACTTACTTGTATAGTGATTCCGACAGCTACAAAAAGATTGGGCATCGCAGCCACAACGCCTCGCATGTTTGGAAGGCATATCTCTGTCACATAAACTCTTGGGGAGCTCATTGCCATCCCGCAGCCAATGCCCAATATAAGTCTACCTACGAGGATAAAGGCTTAAGTTTCGCCATGCCGCTTCAAAACGCCGCCACCGGCATATTTCCCGTAACTTTCATACATTTTATAAGGAGTCGCCACACACGGTTGACGTCGGTGGCCGCCACACGCTACACATGAAAATTACAGGAAAAATACAACCACAAAACACCGCCACTGGCGCCAGTGGCCCGTATGCGGCGACCTTAAAGGCAGACCCAATAAACGTCTCCCGCATTTTCACCATAAGTATCAAGTATCAGAGATACACTAGAACTAATTACAAATGAAAAAGTTGAAATCACTACTAATACTTTTCAGTACTAATTATAATAATCAGTACTAATAAAGTTTAAAATTGAATACACTCTACCGGATAAGGTAGATTTAAAAACCACGTGATTTTACTGTTAGGTACATTTATCTCACCTATAAAATATACCAGACCAATTTATAAGCTTTTAAGTACAATAAGTTGAAATTGGTCCAGGAAAATTCCTGTTGTTGATTGCAATGATTTACTTCGCGTGGCGCTAAAATGGTACATATTTATTTTTGGGATTTTTTTTTAAAATATATTAACTATAATATAATAATATATTTAGAATATTATTACCGCGGAACCAAGCCAGACGTTTTTATTATGAAGTTATAATTATATTGAATTAAATTTTTCTAACCTAATATTATCTGTATAGGGTTTCGAGCAAAACCAGTGAATAGCCATCCTAAGGCCAGCGGCAACTTAGTCAATGCAAGAACCTTTCGTCTCCCGATGGTGTCCGCCAAGTAACCACACAGAACGCATCCAATCGGGGCGGCCAAAGTTAATATACTGGCTAAAATGTAAAAAAAAATTAGTAAAATGGATACTTATTCTTACTGTTGATGAACATATGTAGATGAACATATTATGATCGTAAATATTTACCGACATTAGCAATGCCGGGGGCACAGCCAGACCGCTGTCTAGCGAAAATATCTATTTTGATTTTTGCACTATATTTGCATTATTGTTGTTAAAGTATAACATACAATAACAATTATCATTTTTACAAGAAAATTTACACCCGCTTAGCTAGCTTTAAGCCAGTATTCCCTGTACTATGTGAACAAAAACTTGACATACATACTTATTCAGGCTTCAAAATAAATATTTACGTATTAAACACCCGGACAAAAAGCACCTGAAGTCAGCCTTGGGACGCTACTTCGACAAGCTGATGCGGCATTTGAACTGCGTCATCGTGGTCGCCGGTAAGTGCTTGCCGGAATTGTCTCACGCAGAAGCCAGTCACCGTCAATGCCCTAAACACGTCTTCCCTGTTTCATCTAACTCTGTTATTAGACACCCGCAGCACTAACTTTTCCGATCCAACCGTTTTATAAAGATTGAGAAATCCAACCTTTTTTTAAAGATGTTAAGTCATAGAAAAAAAACTGACCGACTAAAGAATCCTCGAACAGCGAAGGGTGTATATCAGAATCCTTTGCATTCAGCTGGGGTATCTGTACGGCAGAAAAACCATAACAGAGACCGATCGACATAGCTGTCAAATTAACCCAGATCCCATAGCCGAACTGTATCAGAGACGTTCTCGTCCAGAAACCAGGATATTGCTTATCCCCTTGTTGCATCTTGAAAATAAATTACTTTATTTTCTGTATTTTACACTAGCATGACAACTGTCATGTTCGAAAATATTGTTTAACTCATAGACAACTTGATGATTTAGCATACTCTTCAGAATATTTCGAAAGTTTAAATGATTCGCTGCGCATTGCTAATGCAACCAGATTTTTGTGTTGAACCCATTGAGATATTTTTAGATGTTGAAGTAATTTTTGTTTTAATTGTGAAATTCTAACATACGATTGTGTCTAAATTATTAACTTTGAACTGATTGTCGTGATAACGTCTTATAAATCGATGAACACCGGCTGCACGTACGAAAAAGTGTCACGTTCCGCCTGAGCCTGAGCGTGCAAGCGATAAAGAGCCACGATCGGCCCGAGCGTTGGCTCGTGACACATTTATCCCTCTTCTCGCGTGACGTCAGACCTAGCAGTTCGAATAGTTCTGCTAATGACGTTATCACGTAAACTATGGTCCGTAAATCGACTTTACAGACTACCGCTTTATTGTAACTAATACTGTAATGACTTTTTATTTATTTTGTTTATATCGCCCCGCTTACCTACCTTGCGACAGTTAAGGTACTAATTGGATAGTGGAAATGTCGTCTCACAAATCAAACTGCGAAAGGTGACGACTGCTTCACGGTGATTTGAGGGTGTGAATGTCAAACCACAACACGATACCGCTTCCACCGTGAGTTTAAAATCAACTTTATTGTACCTATATAGGTATTAATCCCTAGTATTCCTCTTGCTTCATAAAACACACTATGTGTTCCGTTAATATCACGTCTAACAGAACTCTTGTTCGAATCTTTTTATCTTTTTGGAGATTTCCATATCGAATTAATGTTATAAAAATTAAAAACAAGTCCAAGTCAATAAGTAGGGTCAATAAAAAAAAGAGATTTCAGAATATGTTTATTGTACCTCAAAATACAAAATACTAAAAACGATTACATACTCACACAATAACACATATTTTTCTCTCTTTACCGAAATAGATTGGTAAACAAGCTCATGATAAATTTGATGTTTAGTGGCTACCGTAACGAACAGCTATCACAAAGTAATCCAATGCCGTCAATCAAAATACTTTACTGGTGGTAGAACATCTTGTGAATTCGCACGGGTAGGTGCCACCGCCCTGCCTATTTCTGTCGTAAAGCAGTAATGCGTTTCAGTTTGAAGGGTGGGGCAGCCGTCGTAACTATACTGAGACCTTAACTGAGACCTTAGAACTTATATCTCAAAGTGGGTGACGCATTTACGTTGTAGTTGTCTATGGGCTCCAGTAACCACTTAACACAAGGTGGGCTGTGAGCTTGGCCACTCACCTAAGCAACAAAAAAAAAAAATACTCCTCCATTGTAAAATTTAGTAGTATCCTCTTCTCAAAAACTTTCTCTTTCCCAAATTCTACCTAATCACCTCCCGTTTTTACTCGTGATACGGCGTGTAGTCACTCCGGCCGAGCGGATATAATACCATACTTCTGCTTATCGCTCTCGCATGATCCTAACTTTTACTCTTTTTGTAAACATCCGGATAGATGTGTGGTCTCGTGAACTTGTTATTCGCGAAATCTGCCGCAAACAAAGTCTGTGTGTTCTTCATGATGTTTCTGCTCTGGATTTCATCTTGGTAATCGAAGAGAATTTTCAGAAGTGTCCCGCGTGAAATTCCGTTTAACTCAACGCCATCATCCAGCAGTACAGGTTGAATACCTTTCAAAAGAGATGTCGTATTATAAAGCTTAATATTAAGCTCTTGTGAGTCCGCACGGGTAGGTACCACCAACCTGCCTATTTCTGCCGTGAAGCAGTAATGCGTTTCGGTTTGAAGGGTGGGGCAGATGTTGTAACTATACTTGAGACCTTAGAACTTATATCTCAAGGTGAGTGACGGATTTACGTTGTAAATGTCTTTGGGCTCCACTAACCACTTAACACCAGGTGGGCTGTGAGCTCGTCCACTCAACTAAGCAATAAAATATAAAAATAAAAAACGTCCGACCCTTAAAACGAAGGTTTTCATTATAGGTAATAATAAAAGTCCAGTGGATTACTACTGTACAAAATTTGTTTTATTTTTTTTTCTAACTTAGACAAATGAGAATGGTGGTCCAGCCGGTGGTGGGTCGTCAGTACTCGTCAGTAATGCCAGAAGTAAACCGACCCACACCATTGTCTCTTGACAAGAATGTGTGAGCGCCTAAATGATCTTTGGATAAGCACTCCGATGATCGCAATGACTTAAGACATTTATTTCCTTACAATATCAGTTACTTTATTATTTTTCTTTATCGTGTTGTTTTGTCGTATTACATAGTTGTAAGGACCACTGTGTACAAATTCGGCACTTTGTTTGCTTAGTCGTGCGCCCATGGCTCATGTTGCAAGCCAGATCTGGTTTCTTTTTACTTGTGTTTTTTATGTATATTTTTAGCTTGTGATGTGTGCATAATAAATAAATAAAACTACTTTGATAGTGATGGTTACAAACAAAACAAAATGTGTGCAATTCACACGTGGTAGAAGTGAAACCTTCCAAAATTAAAATACAATTATACTAAACGTCTTAAGTATATGTAAAAGTTTGTCATTGGTAAATAATTGTAAGGTAGCGCCCTCTGTGAATTGATATTTTAATTCCACGTATAATCCTAAATTAAAATTCACTACAAGAGCTTTCATACACACGTTAGTATTAAAAAATCTCACAGATGGCGCTGTATTAAATAGTATGTATATTTCTGTCTCATTCTTTGCTGGCTTCATCCTACACATTTTTGTATTTGTGTCTCTTACCTGTCGTTTTTTCCGTTGCACCCGGTTTGAAATCACAACGATTCTAAAGAAGTTTTCACTTCGAAAACAAACTAGTACATTTAAAATATTTACTTTAGATCGCTTTAGCTGAAGAAAAATTTATAGACTCAGAACAATAAACACTCAAACTTACCAACTAAGTTCTTCAGGGTATTTATTTCAGTTGCACAGAAAATTAAGATTAAACTAATAAACTGACTGGACATGACAAGTTGCTTGCTTCGACTCCTAATGACCTACTGCAGAGTTACGATAAGAAATGCGTTCGAAAAAATTGTTTTCAAACGTATTGTGAAAGAAAAAAAAACACACACACACTATTCGAATTTCTTATGTTCGCATAAATGCAGATTACATTTTGTTGTCCTATTTGCGCAACGATAACTCGAGATGGTTCAGTGCCCTCACTTTTTTTTCCTTCCTATCCTGATAGCCTTGAGAGGCTATTTCAGCTTCTCCTTGACGTGTAGTTGAGCTCAAGGGGTCTAACCGGGAGTGTTGCTAACACTGGCCCTAGCAAGAACAGTGCTTCGCAAAATCTACCACCGGATCGGAAACGCGACCCACTAAGAAGATCCGGCGAGAAAATCAGTGGGCTGTGTCTATAGATTAAGTACCCTCACATATTCTCGTCAACAACATAGCGCTCTGTTGCCCCGGCCACCGTCCTCGTCGAACCCGTCGCTTGCGACGAAGGGCTCGACGAGTACACTAACCCTCAGATCCGGTAGTAGATTCTGCAAAGCACTGCTCTTGCTAGGGTCAGTATTAGCAACTCTCCGGTTTGAGCCCCGTGAGCTCACCTAAAAACGTTAGGGTGAAGCTGAAATAGCCTCTCAAGGCTATCAGCATAGGTAAAAAAAGCGCTCTGTTGCCTCGAAAAATCGTCGCCGGAAACTACATAACAAAACTAAATACAAATAAAACGAACAATAAATTTTATTAAAGTATTTTTTATTCATTTTAATATTTACAACAGTTTTCAACAACAATGTATTTGATACGTGATTATCACAAATGCTTATTTATAATCGATAAAATAAATACACATACAAAAAAACAAAATGCATTCTATGCCCAAGTATTGTAAAGTACCTATAAATAGTTGGCAATTCAACTATAGGAAACAGAACTGACTTTTCATTACATATTTATTTTTATTAAAATATATTATTCTCGCTTGTAAACAATTTAATGGCACGTCTAATCATTAAATAATACACTCTAAACTAAATACGCACTATCACGGTAATACTTTTCGAAAAATATAAAGTATATCTACTATAAAAACAAAATCTTATATTATTTAACTAAATCACTAATTTGTAAATCACTTTCTCAAATAACACGTGGCACGTAGGGATATCTAGGTACTAAGATATACACTAAAACTATTTGTTAAGTAAGAAATGACATTTACGTATTTTTTGTTGCAATGACAGTAGGATTAGTTATCATTATCATTTTGTTTTTATTCTAAAAGACTACCAATGAGCACTGGTGAACACTGAAGGAGAAATACGTGCTCGGTGTCAACTTCGGTGCTTTGCTTGTGTGACGTCACTTATCGAAGATTGCCAGATGACGACCCGAGCGAATGCTTACGGATTTTTGTTTTTTTAAATGGTATCCTGATACCGTGTGAAAAAGAGACTTTTTTATTAATTTTTTTGGACATTCCTCTTTGACGACAGAATACGAGGCACAACATCACTGGAATATGGAGGACAAATAAATTCCACATGGAAATTTTAGAAGGCATATATTATTTGTCGCCATTGCTATCAGCTAGGTAATTAAATTTCAATACACAAATTGAATATTCATTAAAATCAATTAATATTATAATCGAGGCACTTCATTTCAATAAGGCGATTTATAATATACGTTTTTATGTAAATAATTAAAAAATAGTCGATTTTATTATTTATTTTAATGCGATACGCTTATTTAAAAGTTTGTCTCTTCTTTTATCTGTAAGTTTCTATGTAAGAAAAAGGCCACTAACGGCTATTCAAATATCATGGTTATTTTTGTTGAGTGACGCTGGTAGAGGAAACTACGAACTTTTGGGAAATTTGCTTATTAACTTGACCTTATCTTACTTTAGCTTTGACTTGATTAACATAGACTTGACTTAATTTTGGTTTTGAAATAACTTTATCCGATCGTAAGATGTGTAAAAAGTTCAATAATTTAAATTTGAACTTAACTAATTTTCTAGATTTCTAGATTTTAGAATTTTCTTGAATGCTATATAGTATATCAGTCACTTATTTTAGCCGAAAAAGCTTCAACTACAGATAAATTAATTTACTTATCCCAAAAGAAAACAAATTTACTGCGCGACTGTAGTTGAATAAAATTAAATAGTAAAGGCAATTTAATTTAATATCACGGAATAGTTTCAAAGTAATATAATATAGACATCTACCGTCTCGTATCTTTTCAGCGGAAACAAACAAATAGTTTTTTTTTTTCACGATACAACAGAAAATTTCTTTATCATTTTTTCAATCTATTTAAATAAAAATGAATTGCTGTTCGTTAGTCTCGCTAAAACTCGAGAACGGTTGGACCGATTTAGCTAATTTTGGTCTTGAATGATTTTTGGAAGTCCAGAGAAGGTTTAAAAGGTAAATAATTTGAAAATGCTCGGAATTAAATAAAAATAACAATTTTGTTTTTCCTATGATTTGTCCCCCGTCGGACGGACTCCTTTTGTTTGTTTTAAGTTTATTTTATACAACAGTTTAGATCTTTTATTTATCGATCGATGCACTACGAAGTCTGCCGGGTCAGCTAGTAACAAATAAAACATTAACAGACCCGTGAATGACTAAAATTGATCTTTTAAGGCCTATTTTCGATGTCTGGATCATTATCACGCGGCAGTCTGAATGCTATTCTTTTTGTTGAGAGTTTTCGTTCTACCGCTGAAGTAGTCTTCGATGTCTTGCAAGTTTTTACCTTTGGTCTCCGGTAAGAAGAAATAGAAGTAAAGTATGCCTGAAATTGATAGAAACAGCTTTTAATTTCGCATTTTTTTATTGTGCTCGCATGATGCAACAAAATCCACGTTAAGTTTTTTTATTCATATCCATTAGGGAATGAATATAACTTTAAGATTGTAACCTTATTGTTTCTAAAAAGTTTAAGTACATAAAAATATAATTTCGAGGGGTGCAAATTCAATTGAATTTGAAAGGAGCAAACTTTATTGAAGTTCACTTAACAACACCGAACTGTTGATGCTAATACCAAATAAAACCCATATTTAATTACAAAGATAAAAGTCGCGTATTAAGTAATTAATAAATGTCCTTAAATAACCTTTCACCCTTTGATTTATGTATTTTGTCTTTCGATAAATTCATTTTAAACGACAATTTCTATTGTAAAACTATGGAATATTTACCGAAAAGCGACATGGCACCATACAAGGAGAAGATTCCGTATTGTCCAATAAGCTTCGCCAGCAACGGGTATGTCTTCACAACCGAGAACACGGACATGTGCGCCACGCACGTGGTCATGCCGCCTATGATGCCGCGCACCTGTAATTAATCAATTAAACACATTCATACTATTATAGGTTCAACTACGTTCTACCTGTGGATATCTGAGGCCATTAGCGCAAAAGTGACCTAACCCACATTTTTTTAAATTCAAGCTTATAGGACGTAAATTGGAATTTATTTTTACTCCTACCTACGCCGAAAGTTCGGTTTTTATTTATTTATTGCTTAGATGGGTGGACGAGCTCACAGCCCACCTAGCGTTAAGTGGTTGCTGGAGCCCATAGACATCTACAACGTAAATGCGCCGCCCACCCGAAGCGCATTACTGCTTCACAGCAGAAATAGGCAGAGCTGTACAGGGAAGAAAGTCTAACTTTTCCTCCCGCTGCACAGGGAAGAAAGTCTAGCTTTTCCTCCCTGTGTACTGATAAGTGCGCGTGCGCGTTAGTGTCTACGTCTGCTCTCACGCACCTTTAATAATAGTGAAGTAATAAACAAAGATGAGTTCTTCTGACAGTTCTTATTCAATTAGTAGTAGTTTATTTAAAAATTAAAAAACAGTTAAATTATTTTTTTACAGGGAGGGGTGGCTCCGCCCCCCCTACCCCCTGCCAGGGCTTCTCCCCTGGACCCCGGTTCGGTACTCCACGAACTTTCGGCCTGGTGGGAGTAAAAATAGTATGTGCACCGCGGCAAAAAAGTAGGACATCTCATCCTGCGTGTTTCCTCCCGCGTGGCAATTTTACACGCGTCCTACAAATGTCCTACTTTTCTCCCTTGGTACACAATGTACTATAAAATATAATAAATTTTGATGCAAAATCGGCCTATCCATAGTTTCATCCATAGTTAACAGATAGCTTTGTAAACATTATTTTTGCGCGGATTTTTTATTTGCTTACTCAAATTCAAATTTATGAAAATTCAAACCTAATTGCCTCCATGCTATCTATGACAAGCTTAGGCCACTTTTGCGCTGAAGGCCTCATTTAAAGGCCTAAGACTAGACCAGTGATTCTACACTTTTATCTATTTTAAAATTTAAAGCAAACAAAGAAAAAGATACGTTTAAAATTTATTGAATTATATGTAAAAGACCGCGTAAAATAATTTATGATAAAAATGTTGAATGTAAAATTTTAGTGTATACTTTAAGAAATTGGCGGCTCACAAAAATGCCGCAGCACACCAGTTGAGAGGCACTGGCCTAGAGCCTATTTATAACTAACCTATTTCAATGCCTATGCTATAACCTACTGTTATGCCTAAGTATACCTATGCTATTGATGTGCCTTTGGAAAACATACAGCATTGTATTATGAAGAAGCAGTGTGTACTTAGCTTAAATTCCTTGTCTATGTCCAACCATAGACAGTCAATTTAGTTCCATCTTTAGCCGCTAGGTGCTGCCAGCAAGTATAAAGGAAGCGCAGCCATCTTTGATCTTCATAGCGTTGTGTACTTTCGTACTGTGAAGTCGCAAATCCACAAATATTTATTCGACTTCTTATTAATTGCAAAAAATATTTATTTTGTGTTTCTATGAGTGTTATTTTGCAATCATTACGAGTATTATTTACCAATCCTATCATCGGACGCCATGAATCACGCGTCATCTGTTGGAGGTGATGTTGAGTCAAGCTCCATAATTTCCGAGAGGGAAGATGTCCAGGCGAGACGCGATGGAGACGCCTCGCGTTCGAACAGCTCGTCAAGCGAAAAAGAACAAAAGGAGTCTCTGCGTAAGAAACGACGGGATTCAAAGGTAACGGTCGATCTTCGAATCGGCTCGTTATCCCACCAGGTCAGTGACGTTGTAAATCTAATAATGCATCAACTGTGTGTAACAATTGAATGTAACGAAAATTGTTGTAAACAAATTGATCTCGTCAATACGGAAATTTTGACAAAAACACAACAGATTTAAACTAATAATCTTTGTAACATAATTACTGAAAACTTTGGCAAATCGTCGTACAAGTTATCCGTAAAAGCGTCTTAAATTGTATGCGGAAAAAAGGGCCGTATGGATAAAAATAAGACGTCAAAGTTTAACTTCCGTGATCTCTAACAAAGTATCCTGTTGCCAACGCACCACTCATTGAGGAATTTTTGTTTGATAATACTAAATTGAAATCTATTCAGTCCCTCGGAGGGCTACAATCCTATTTGTCACAACCTCGTACAAAAGGCAAGCCAAACATGATAAACAATTATAGTCTGCAACATCTGGCACAATCCAGAGGGGGCAATTGAAGACACCGACGGGAGGCACTGAGTGCCACCAAAATTGTAATAATTTGTAAACCATGTATGATTACCAAATACCGTAAAAAAAAAAAAAAAAAAATTGCTTTTTCTGCGGAAGAAAAGCGACGGATCAATGCGTCCAATTTTCGATTTTCGAGAGTTGAACAAGGTCGTAAAGATAAAACACCTAACTGTTTTCGGACACCTCGGTACCAAACTTTCCCCACCCAGGGGACTGGATGATAAAATTGAACATTTCTCAGGAATATTTTTCTAGTATAGGTCGCAAAATTTCGTCGATACTTCTTGAGGATCAGTACCTTCAGGAAGGAATCGGTACCTTCTTATGAGTTAGTATGAAATGACATGCCTACCCTTCGGTCTGGCTTCAGAGCCACACCTTTTTGCTTCTATAACATGCGGGTCGCAGAGACCTTGCGTGCAAAGGGAACTCGAGTGCTAGTGTCTACTAGACGACTTCCTTTTGGTCGACCAAGACAAATCCAAGTTGAAACTTCGGGCTGCAGAAGCTGTGAAGCTTTTGGATTAACCTTTTTTGCTTCCATAACATGCTGGGTCGCAGAGACCTTGCGTGCAAAAGGAACTCGAGTGCTAGTCTACCTAGACGACTTCCTTTTGGTCGACCAAGACAAATCCAAGTTGAAACTTCAGGCTGCAGAAGCCGTGAAGATTTTGGATTATCTGGGCTGGCATGTCAATTTCCATTATGCAGGGTGCTCGGTCGCTCGGTCGCGGAGACATTGCGTGCAAAGTAGAGTGCTAACTTACCTACACGACTTAATCTTGTTTCACCAAGACAAATAAACGTTTTTGTTCCCATAGCATGCTCGGTCGCGGAGACCTTGCGTACATAGGGAAGTCAAATGTTAACGTACCTACGCGACTTTCTCTTGGTCCTTGAAGACAAATACACCTTTTTGCTTCCATAGCATGCTCGGTCGCGGAGACATTGCGTGCAAAGTCGAAGTGCTAGCTTACCTACACGACTTGATCTTGTTTCACCAAGACAAATAAACTTTTTTTCTCCCATAAAATGCTCGGTCGCGAAGACCTTACGTACATAGGGAAGTCAAATGTTAACCTACCTACGCGACTTTCTCTTGGTCCATGAAGACAAATACACCTTTTTTGCTTGCATAGCATGCTCAGTCACGGAAACATTGCGTGCAAAGGGATGTTGAGTGTTATCCCACCTACGCAAGTCCCTCCTGGTCCATCAAAAAAAGTTGAGTCTTCAGGCCACATAAGCTGTGAAGCTCTTTGATTATTTGGGCTGCCAAGTCAGCCTTACAAAAAATCAATTAGTACACTGGTTCAAGAGATGACATGGCTAGGGATTCGATGAAAAATTGCGAGAAATAAAGTGGCCACTCAACAACATTCTAGCTCAAACTCTGACGGAATTACATCACTCTATGTTAACTTGCAAATTTCCTTGCGAAGTTTCAAGAAAAAACACCCCCGTAAAAAACAGGCCATCCTGCATGTGTCAACAATTAAATGCAGTGCTGACGCGGAGCCACATGTCAGACATAGCCGATACACAAAACCAACCATTTCCTGGCAACGGAAGCTTCGGACATGTGTACGGGTTACAAATGCAGTGCTGACGCGGAGCCACATGTCAAACATTGCCGAGACACAAAACCAACCATTTCCTGGCAACGGAAGCTTCGGATATGGGTAGGGGTTACAATTAGACAAAATATTAACGTCCTGTCTATGGTCAGCTCAACAACTGAAACGGCTCAACCACAAAAGAGCTATTTGCAATGGTAGTGACAATCAAAATGAATCTGAAAGTATTTCACTAGCGGTTGACCTTTCGATTTTTAAACTAAGCGATAAGTTCAAGATAACTGTCAGCTTATAATCTCTCGGGGAGGTACAACATCGTAGCCGATAGGCTGTCACGAGGAAATCAACCTGCGAAATGGCACTTTTTACCACAAGTGACCACAAAAGTTTTTTCGAAAGTGGGGTCATCCGGATATAAACCCATTCGCCGACCAAGATTGGATACCTTCAGCGGACCGTAGAGGATGCAACTAGCATGGAGAATTCCTCCTCTCAACCTTTTCCCCAGAGTACTGACTCACTTCAACAGTGTCTAGGGAACCTACCTGGTAGTGTTTCCAGACTGAGCGAAAGCATTTGGGTTTCCAAGCCCTCAGATCCCGAACGCTAGGTAACTCGCACGAAATCCAAAACCTGCCTCCTCCACAGGGTAAACATTAACCCTGAAAGCTTAGAAACGGGGGGGGGGGGGGGAGGTTGTACAAATAATAGACTGGTCTACACAGGAGAAGATTTATTGAAAATTAGCTGGTGTCAATCCACTTTGCCAGCATACTTACCAGCAACTAGAAGATGGTGCATATGGTGCTACAGTTTTAAAATTGATCCTAAGTCTGCAGATGTTGCCAAATTCTTTTTTCTTTTCCAAAAAGAAAATTTTGCCTGTAAAACAATCCTTCTGCATAAAGCAGCGCTGTCGACTTTCTGTGGACAACATACATGTAGGACAGCAAACATTCTCAAGCTCTCTAATAAAAATTGCTATTCTAAAAAAGCCATCGGAATAACTAAACAAAATTCAACTACTTATTACAACTTTACTAAGTATAGTCCCATTCACATGAGATCCGAGAATAGTTCTAAATTGGTTTTCTTCAAACCCAACCACCAGATCACGCCTCAAGGTAGCTTGAAGGACACCAACAACCATGTTGCTGGCTACTGGACGCAGAGTTAATAACCTTACTTTGCTCAACATTTCTAAAGACAGTTTCTTTGATAACAGAGAAAAACATCTTTCTGATACCAGTCTTTGGGTCTAAAATTGAAATCCATTTTCGTCAATAATCTGCATAAGTGCTTTCTAAACATGAAACTAAAGACATGCCCAGTAAGATTCGTAAGGACTTTTTTCTAACTATGTGTGTTGTCACAAAAGCGGCATACCGTACTGTAATTGGAAACTGGTCTTCGTTCAACCTTACGAGGTAGTGGCATCAACCCATCTCTAAGAAGTTGTAGATCAGCAGTAGCCTCTGAGATGGATTGATAATGAACCAATAGACGAAATACTTTCTAGAGGCAATTGCAAATCATCCAAACGTTTACAATAATTATTGCCGAATAATAGAGCTTCCTAAAGATCCTCACGATTCTTTTTTTTCAAAACATTTACTCATCATTTACTCATGTTGTATATACATCATTTATACAATTTATACATTTTCTTGTATATACAAGATAAAATGTTTATTACAAACTTATAAATATTTTTTAATTATTGAATTAACATGAAAGTTAACAGCTGTGTTTTTTCGATTTAATAATTATATAAATTATGAACATTATCATTGCGCTTCATAATTTTATAGCTTACCTATTTCATCATAGCGTTGTGCTTAATAATTTCACCAGCAGATAACAAACACGTCTTCATAATACAATGCTGTATGTTTTCCAAAGGCACATCAATATTACGGTTTTACATAACAATAAAACCGATATTATGTGCCGAGAAGGAAAACATACAGCATTGCAGGAAGTTCTTCCTGGTGAAGACTATGAAGATCAAAGATGGCTGCGCTTCCTTTATACTTGCTGGCAGCACCTAGCGGCTAAAGATGGAACTAAATTGACTGTCTATGGTTGGACATAGACAAGGAATTTAAGCTAAGTACACACTGCTTCTTCATAATACAATGCTGTATGTTTTCCTTCTCGGCACATAATATCGGTTTTATTGTTATGTAAAACCGTAATATTAAACTCTAGGCACCAGATGTACTCGTTTTGGATTTTATTAAATTTCGTAGCACGACTTCAAGCAAACATCTTCGTGACATTAATATTTTTTATTTTGGCATCAATGATATTTTATATGTAAAAAGAAGCAGATATGTTTCAAGCGTACGTCAAGTGAAGACTCGAAAACAGGCCAATTGGGACGTTTCGTCTTTAGTCGCGTGTAAACAAATGCAATAATAATATAACAAGTGCAATCGTTCCAATTATAGCTATCTTTTTTACTCACGCGCTTATCCCATCTTTTGTACTTTTCATTAATCCTACTTGTCAACATGTTGTGTACTATATCGGTAGGGATGTAGATATATATGGCGCGATCAGATTTGAAGAGTCAGTGGTGCTTTTAGGCAATACAAGCACCGGTCACCGTCCTCGTCGAACCCGTCGCTTGCGACGAAGGGCTCGGCGAGCGAATTAACCCACAGACACAGCCCACTGAGTTTCTCGCCGGATCTTCTCAGTGGGTCGCGCTTCCGACCCGGTGGTAGATTCTGCGAAGCACTGCTCTTGCTAGGGTCAGTGTTAGCAATTCTCCGGTTTGAGCCCCGTGAGCTCACCTACACAAGCTAGGGTAAGCTGAAATAGCCTCTCAAGGCTATCAGCATAGGTAGGGAAAAACGAGCACCATTTTATTAGCAGAGCGGAAGTGAAGTGATTTGTGGCATATTGCCATAGATATATTAATAATACATTATAGACTAACACATATATAACCATAGAGTAGTGCACAGATCCTAACATATACTCAACAGTATGTAAGGTATAATAAATACAAAAAATTGTCTATATTTACCTGCGTTGGATAAACTTCACCAATCATAACCCAGGGAATGATTAGGTATCCTACAGTGCAGAAGACCATGAAAAGGTAGATACAGCCCACTGGGATCCAAGTGTACGATGGAGTCACATTGTTTTGTTTCCATCCTTCCAAGAAATACAAGTACACTCCAAGGATCAACATCGTGATCCCGCAGCCGGCGGCTGGGAATGAAATACACAGATATAATTAAAAATAGAAAAGACAAATTAGTTATTTTAAAGAAGAGCAGTTAATTCTTATATTGACTTATTAGTATTGAGTTTCTTTGACAATGTTGCTTTTTTGTTTCCCTTACATATTAACTGGTAGACTAAGGGGCTATTCCAGTTACTTCCAGACGGGTAGGCGAGCTCACGTGCTCAACCTGAGAGTATTTGCTAACACTTATCCTAGCAAGAGCAGTGCTTTGCAAAATATACCACAGGAGGAATTGCGACCTACTGGGAAGATCCGCCGAAAAACTCGGTGGGCTTTGCTTACTATACGGCGTATGTAGGCAGATCTAGTATCTAAGCGGATCTAGACAGATCAGATTTACTGGTGGTAGGACCTCTTGTGAGTCCGATCGGGTAGGTACCACCACCCTGCCTACTTCTGCCGTGAAGCAGTAATGCGTTTCGGTTTGAAGGGTGGGGCAGCCGTCGTAACTATACTGAGACCTTAGAGAGATCTCAAGGTAGATGGCGACTTTTACGTTGTAGATGTCTATGGGCACCGGTAACCACTTAACACCAGGTGGGCTGTGAGCTCGTCCAGCCATCTAAGCAATAAAAAAGAAGAAGAATCTACTTATTTTTACACCAAGATCCGTATTTTACCTGAGACGAAAGTGAGAGGTCTCCGTCCATATCTTCTGCACATAATGCACCCGACAATTGTGAAGGCGACTCGGACAACGCCCAACGCAATCGTAAGTGCATTTTGGTGCGCCTCATTACCCGTCGCCTGAATCAAACATTTATTAATAGTAGATGATGACCGAGCTTGCTAGTTTTTTTTTTGATAACGCCATCTTGTTTTGACTTTAAAGCAGTTAGTTTCTCTCAATTAAGAAAAATAGTATTAATATTCGCCAACAGATGTCGGGAAGAGTCATAAAGTTGATTATCGATAAAGTTGATTATTGAAAACACGAATAAAACAACATATTCTGAAAATAAATCGTAGCTAGATCGATTTATCGCCCCCGAAATCCCCTGTAGGTATACTAAATTTTATGAAAATCGTTGGAGCCGTTTCCGAGATTCAGATTATATATATACTTAGTCTGGCCATAAATACTGTTACAATTAAAAATAAACAAAATATTACATTTGAATTTGAAATCTGTCATTTTTATATGATTGCTCATTGAGTTTTCTCATTTTGGCGCCAATATACCTTGTCAGGTCATAAGTATTGTCACACAGTAAAAACTTTTCTTTTAGAATGCTGGCCACAAAAAAGTTTACTGAATTCGAATTTCGAATTGTTCATGAAAATAAAAATGTATACTTTTAGAATTTTACTCATTTTTAAATATGGAGTGGACGCTTAAAGAAGACCGTGTTGCAGTTATTTCGTTGCATCGTTGCGATTACGCGCCAATTCAAATTTTTAACATACTGAAAAATTTGAATATAACCAAAAGATTCGTTTATCGTACCATCAAACGATACAATGAAGACTCTAGTGTAGATGACAGGTCAAGAAGTGGTCGCCCTCGGTCTGTTAGGACTCCAGCAGTGATAAAAGCTGTGAAGGCGCGAATTCAAAGAAATCCCAAACGTAAGCAGAAACTGTTCAATAACAGGCACTGGGTATTCCAACAAGATTCGGCGCCAGCTCATAGAGCGAAGAGCACACAAGACTGGCTGGCGGCGCGTGAAATCGACTTCATCCCGCACGAAGACTGGCCCTCCTCCAGTCCAGATTTGAATCCGTTCGATTACAAGATATGGCAACACTTGGAGGAAAAGGCGTGCTCAAAGCCTCATCCTAATTTGGAGTCACTCAAGACATCCTTGATTAAGGCAGCCGCCGATATTGACATGGACCTCGTTCGTGCTGCGATAGACGACTGGCCGCGCAGATTGAAGGCCTGTATTCAAAATCACGGAGGTCATTTTGAATAAACTTTAGTGTCATATGAATCTATGTTTTGTTAAGTTCATTTTGGTATATGAATGGTTACATAATGAATAAACTTGTTTCAATTATTTTACATTAAACATGTGACAGAATTTATGACCTGACTAGGTATTGTACAATATTTTGCGATATTAAAATGGAGTGGGGTGATAAAGAGAACCGAAACGCTGTGATTGCATTACTCAAAGTAGGTATGGAGCCAAATGCAATTTTTAAAACTCTCCATACGCTTGGTATTAGTAAATATTGTTTGTGTATCGGACTATTAATAGATGCAATGAGACCTCTGTTTGTGACAGAAAAAGATCTGGCCGTCCACGTAGTGTTCGTACGAAAAGGTGGTCAAAGCAGTGAGCGAAAGAATTCGAAGAAATCCTGTCCGAAAGCAAAATATTTTATCTCTTCAGACGTACTGGTCATTTCTTAACTGATAATTAAAAAGAGAATAGGGTGGTAAAATCGAAACAACTACAAAAGTGGTACGCAAAGGGAGGTCATAGAAAATTTTTGTTTACGGATGAAAATTTTTTTACAATTGAGCAACATGTTAACAAACATAATGACCGTATTTATGCTCAAAGCTCGAAGGAAGCTTCCCAATTAGTCGACAGAGTGCAACGTGGGCACTATCCGACTTCAGTGATGGTTTGGTGGGGTATTAGCTATGAAGGAGTGACTGAGCAATACTTTTGTGAAAAAGGTTTTTTTTAAGGCTTAGATGGGTGGACGAGCTCACAGCCCATCTGGTGTTAAGTGGTTACTGGAGCCCATAGACATCCACAACGTAAATGCGCCACCCACCCTGAGATATAAGTTCTAAGGTCTCAGTATGGTTACAACGGCTGCCCCACCCTTCCAATCGAAACGTATTACTGCTCCACGGCATAAATAGGCAGGGTGGTGGTACTTACCCGTGCGGACTCACAAGAGGTCCTACCACCTGTAAAAACTGTTGTCTATTGTTTCGAAATTTCAATCTATCATTACCTTGAAAATGTCAACGCTATATGACGTAATGCTGTTGATGCCACACCATTGATACACGAAGAAATAGATGGCGAGGATCGTAAACGGCTTTAGAGCAGAAGGCGAACATATAGCTTTGATTACTTCTCTCGCTGACTTCAATCTGAAATTAAATTTACTCTAGAATTTTTACCCAATTTAAAACGTACGCACTAAATAATTTGCCTAAAACACAACAGACGTGAAGTTTGATGATGAAGTAGTAAGTAGTGAAGCAAAATCTTTGTACCTACCTACCCCTTTTTACGAAAATTGCGCGGACGAAGGAGTATGAAATTTCCCACACTTATAGAGAATATAGAGAAGAAGTGCAGAATGCCAATTTATGGTATGGAGTACATACTAAAGCAAATATCATTAAATTACTTAAATAATCATATTAAAATAATGCTGTGGTTTTAAATTAAAAAATTATAATTTTAAAATGTAATTAATGTCACGTGCCAAAATTTACAATCTACAATGCTGTACATGTCTTATATAAGCAGTCATAGAGTAAAGTTTTATTATACTTTAAAGCGTTAAATTTGCTTAGATTAGATGAAAGTTTTTCAATAGTTTGGTTCTATTAGTACATAACTACGGAATGGCTTAACCTTATTCTTATTGTAATGCATTATCATAGCTCTGTGGCATATAAAATTTATATATTACCTCATTATTTAAGGGCAAACACTATATACAAGTCGTTATGTGGGCCTTTTGGTGTTTGTCGAAAGAGCTTTTCGAAGATAGATTACCTTTCAGTTACCGTACGATATTTTACATTAAAAATCTATTTTTATGTTCAACTGTATATTCATATTCATTAAATAAATTAAAACAAATACTTACGGCTCAACATTGTTCTTCTCTTTAAACGCGATCATTTTATCGATCTCTTCTTGTAGATTACAAGTGGAACCCCTCAATTTAGCCAATGAGCTCTCGGCCCTCTCTCTCCTGCCTTGCTGGAGAAGGAAATTCGGCGTCTCCGGTAAAAATAGCATGCTCAGGAGGGACATCATAGGGACTGTTGCGCAAACGCCTGCTAATATGTTCCATGAAGTTATACTGCCTATTACATACTGAAAATAAGAATAAATTTAAAGAGTTAAATGTGAATGCTTATCGCAAAAATGCCGGGGGAGTAATTTTATACAACCAAAAATTCAATTTCAAAGCCTCAAGTGTGCTCTGAGGAATTGTTCGAGATGATACCGGCATCTCGTTTTTACCATCGCACCGCCCGCCACCGGAGTAGAGTTCATCCATACTACCTGGAGCCACTGCGGTCATCCACAGTGCGTTTCCAGAGGACAGACCTCGCCCGCCTGTACGCAGTCAATGAACTGCTGTACTTGCCGGGGGTGACGATTGAGGGATGGCGACCAACCCGCGGGCCTGCGCAGTGTCATCGCTGCCAGGCCTTCGGGCACGCCTCCAATAATTGTCACCGAGCGGTCCGCTGCGTTCGATGTGCCGGGGAGCATGTCGTAGCGGACTGCCCGAGGCCGAGGGACGGCCCATTCTCCTGCGCCAATTGCGGGAAAGATCACGCTGCCGTCGACAGGCGGTGCGCGGTCTACCGCAAGAGGGCCAGGATGATGGGAGTAACCGTCCCTCCTCCTGCGCCGTTGGTGCCTCGATCCGGGAACACAGCTCCTCCTCCTTCTGTAGCTCCCATTCCGAAGGGGAAGGGGAAAGGGAAAGGGAAATCTTCCCAACCCCAACCCCCTCCCCCGTCCTTATCCATCCCCCCTGCCGTGTCAGTGGAGGCCAATCCATCGGCGGCAACGCTGATGGCTGAAGCCAACGCTCCGCGGCGGGGTATGCCCATTCCTACCCCTCGTGGTCTAAACGCTGCAAGCAGACCGCCCCTCTCACAACGCAGCGCTCCAGCCCGTGCTGGAGTACAAACCCTCCAATTATCAGGTCCTAAAACAAAAAAAAATAGGCTTAAAAAACAAAAAAAAAAACTAAAAAAGAGAGCGCAACGGGACGCAGTAGCGAACGCTCGTACTGCGTCGGCTCCCCAATCAACAAATTTAGAAATGGAGGTTGATATAAACCCCCCCATCGACCCTTCGCAACCGGCTTCAATACCGGAAACGACCCCACTGCCTCAGGCCCAACCAGCCATCTCGGGCACATCTCAGCCCCCCCTCCCCCCCCGCCCTCAGCGCGAGCGCCGCAGCGGTCGACAGGCCTCCCAGCCTGCCGGCTTTGCTGCATGGCTGCTGGCGCTCTGGGAGAACTTGGCCGAGGTGATCTCCGGAGTGATCCGCGAGATCGCCTCGGGCGCTAGCCCTATCGGGGCTGTCCTGTCGGGGTTCTACCGAATGATTGCGCAGTTCAATGGCTAGCCAGGAGCTGCGCGTCATTTATTGGAACCCCGACGGGATAAAGTCCCGAAAGAACGACCTGCTTGTTCTTGCCCGGGAGTACAACCCAGAGGTTGTGCTCCTGGGCGAGACCAAGCTTCGTCCTCAGGATGCGTTCAGGATTCCTAACTATTTCATGTACCGACGTGACGAGCTTACCCCTGCCGGGCGGCCGTTCAGGGGCACTGCGGCCCTCGTCAGGCGGGACGTGGTGCATGATCAGTTGGATTTGCTGTCCTTCACATCGACAAGGTCAGTCGGTGTGAGGGTACACACCTCGGGGGGAGATATGCGGATCTATGCCGCGTATAGACCCCCGGGGCCTGAATTTCACCCTGAGGACATAAGACGGGCCCTGAATCACGACAGCCGCCCAGCTCTGCTGGTCGGGGACCTCAACGCGAAGCACGTCGCGTGGGGCTCCCGACTCAACTCAGCAGTGGGCAGGCGGCTGTTAGAAGATGCCGATAGGGGCGACTACTCCGTGGTCGGCCCCGACGAACCCACACACGTCCCGACCGCCGCGCGCTATCAGCCCGATGTGCTGGACGTGTGTGTGCACAAGGGGCTACGGTGCCCCGTAACGATCGAGGCACTGTACGACCTGGGTACCCCACATCTCCCTATCCTGGTGACACTGGGAATGGGGCTCACCCGGGTTGCGACCTCGCCCCTACGACCGAAGGTCGACTGGGAGCTCTTTAAGAGACGACTAGTCGACCTTCCCGTGATTCAGGACCCCAATACCCCTGATGGGGTCGACGATGCGGCAACCCGCCTTGTTGACTCCATCAGGGGAGCGATCGACCAGGCGACGACTCTTGTGCCCAGCGGCGGGCCCAGAGGTATACTCCCGGCCCATCTGAAGGCGATTATTCGCCGGAAGAGGGGCTTGAGGAGGCTCTGGGCGACAACTCGTTGTCCCAGGATAAAGCGCGAGCTTAATGAGCTGGAAGCGGGGCTGGCGACAAAGATTAGCACCTTTAGGGGCTATGCCTGGCAGGAGAGGATCGAGGAGGCCCGCGAGGACCCCTCCTCAGTATCCCTCCACCGGCTTTGTCGCCAGCTCTCAAATCGGCCTGCCCCGACTTGTCCACTTGTGGACGAGAGGGGCAACCGATGCTTCTCGGCTCAGGCCCGCGCCGATATCCTGGCCGAAATGCTGGAGCGGCAGTTCGCTCCTAGTGACTCTGCACCCTCAGAGGCCGCATTCCACCAATCGGTGGAAGAGAGCGTAGCAAGCCTACTCTCCTCCCCGGTGCCACCGTTGGGAGATGGTGATCTCATCACTCCCAGCGAATTGCGCCTCATCATCAAGCGGATGAAGAGGCGCAAGGCGCCGGGCGAGGACGGTATTCCCTCCCTCGCTTTTTTCCACTTCCCTGAAACGGTCGTGTCATATATGACACGGCTGTTCAACTCCATTCTGTCCACAGGACACTTCCCGGGAATTTGGAAATTGGGCAAGGTTATCGCCCTGCCCAAACCCGGCAAGGACAGGAGAAATCCCTCCAGTTACCGTCCGATCACGCTGCTGTCGCACGTGGGCAAGTTGTTCGAGCGGCTGCTGCTGAGAAGGATGTCGCCGCACATCCTTCTCAGACCCGAGCAATTCGGGTTTCGTAGCGGTCACTCGACAACGCTGCAATTGGTCCGCGTCATGCATCACTTGGCGGATCGGACCAACGCGCGCCAGTACACGGCCGCAGTCTTTCTCGACATCGAGAAGGCCTTCGACCGTGTCTGGCATGCGGGACTGATCCACAAGCTGTTGCAGAACACGGACCTCCAGCACGCCTACGTGCGACTGCTGGGGTCGTACCTGGAGGGAAGATCCTTCCTTGTCGCGGTCGAGGGCGCCAAGTCGTCGGTGCGCCCAGTCACGGCCGGAGTTCCGCAGGGGAGCGTCCTGGCACCATTCCTCTACGCTCTCTATACCAACGATATTCCCACGCTCGAGGGCAACCTCGAAGCCTGGGAAGCCGACGTGAAGTTGGCGCTGTTTGCCGACGACAGCGCCTACTTCGCGTCATCCAACTTCCCCTCTGCGGCCATTTCGAGGATGCAGAGGTTATTGGACTTACTGCCCCAGTGGCTGGACCGATGGAGGGTCGCGGTCAACGTGGGGAAGACCGCGGCTATCCTCTTCGGTCCGGTCCGCACAAGAGTCGTCCCGGGACAGCTCAGTCTCCGTGGCGCTAATGTCGAGTTTAGATCCAGCGTCCGGTACTTGGGGGTCGATATCGACCGGAGTTTGAGGATGACCGCCCACGCCAATAAGGCGTTGGCGGCGGCTCGCTACGCGAGATTCCTCCTCCGGCCGGTGTTGGCCTCCAGGTTGCCGGTCAGGACTAAGCTCGGCATTTATAAGACGTATGTCCGTTCCCGTATCACGTACGCAGCTCATTCCGATAGAGGCACCCGTCACGTGCGGACGTGCTCATCGTCCACTCGATCGCCCGGTCTTTGTTCGCCCGGCTTTTGTTAGCCCGGCCATTGTTCGCGCGGCCTGTGTTCGTGATACATCTGCCGACCAAGTGTGTTTCCTGGAAGCTTTTATTTGTTTTGTTTTAGTTATTTTTGTGTTCGTAGAACATTTGCCGACAAAGTGTTTTCCTGCAAGTATTTATTTGTTTTGCTTCTTTTTGTAATTTCTGTTTTGTTGTGCTTTTTCTTTGTCCTGTAGTAATCGCGCCGCATTGCCACCTGTGTTCAATAGAACCGCTCAGGTCCGAGAAGTTGGGGCCTCGCCGCAAGGCGAGTGTTTTCAAGACCCGGGGCCGCCCCACCTGGGTACTCAGCGATCATGGACGCTGTATTCGTGGAATTCCTCCGACTTCGTCACCCACAGCTCGCCTCAGAGTTTCTGGCTTTCAAGGCCAATCACACTGCGAGCTCTCTCGAAGACTCCGCCGTGCTCGCTGCTCCTGCGTCGCCTGTACCTGCGTGCAAAGCGTCTACATCGAGCACCGCAGCCTCCGTCGTGCCTGCCGTTCCCGCGTCGCCTATACTGGCGAGTAAAACTACTGCGTCGTCCGCCGTGGCCACCGTTCCAGCAGCGCGATCATCCGCGGCCTCCGTCGCGCCCTCCAAAACTCCTGCTTGTAGGTCACCTGCGCCCGCCTCCTCGTCCTCCGACTCTGACTCGGAGATGGAGGTCGACCTCGCCCCCGCCTCATCGACGGATGGATTCACCGTGGTACAAAAGGGTAAGAAGCGTGCCGCGGAGTCTCGAGCTCTCGCGGCCGCTAAAATTAGCAAAGCCGCGAACGCGTCGCGCCCCCGCCCTCAGACTCCCGTTGCGCCTCCAGCCCGTGCCACTCCGTCGCCGCGACCGGTGGCGCAATCTAAAACTCAGACCCCTCCCCCGGTTATCCTTCAAGAGAAGGCAGCTTGGGACCGAGTTTCCCTGGCCCTTAAGGCCAAAAATATTAATTTTGCCAGCGCCCGTAATCTCGCCAACGGGATTCAAATAAAAGTAACGACACCCGACGACCATAGGGCCCTCTCAAGTTACCTCCGAAAGGAGCGTATAAGTTTCCACACTTATACGCTCCAGGAGGAGCGCGAACTCCGCGTTGTCATACGTGGAATCCCGAAGGAGCTAGATGCCGATCTCATCAAGGCAGATCTGATAGAACAAGGCCTACCAGTAAATTCCGTGCACCGCATGCACACCGGCCGCGGTAGGGAGCCATACAATATGGTTTTAGTCGCCCTCCAGCCTACCCCCGAGGGTAAGCAAATTTTTAACATTCGGACTGTCTGTAGGCTCTCCGGTATTGCCGTCGAAGTCCCCCATAAAAAAGGCACTCCTAGTCAGTGCCATAACTGCCAACTGTACGGGCACTCTTCCCGTAACTGTCACGCGCGCCCCCGATGTGTTAAGTGTTTGGGCGATCACGCCACGGCCCTCTGCGCTCGCGACCAAAAAACTGCGACGGAACCGCCTAGCTGTGTCCTGTGCCGAACACAAGGTCACCCCGCGAACTACCGTGGATGCCCCCGAGCTCCAAAAATAAATCGCCGCGTCGCCCGTCAAAACCGCCTCCGAGCTTCCGGCCCAGACATCAAAGCCACGGTACCCTCTGTGCCGAAGGCTAAGCCTGCTTTCGTGCCGGCGTCGGTGCCCAGCGTCTCGGCTTGGGCTAAACCGTTGCCGTACACGAACACGGCTACAACTCTCTCCCCCGCGACTCGTCCCACCCCCGCGATACGTCCCTCCCCCGCGACCTGCCCTCCGACCGCGTCCGAAAATCTCGCTCTAGCGATCGACTTTTTCCAGTCGATCAACTTTGAGCGTGTTAACGCTTTGGGTGACGCCATTCGCGCCGCCTCCACTGCACAACATTTCATCGCCGTTGTGCAAGAATACGCTGACGTATACGCGTCGTTAAATACGTACGTCCTCCCCTCACTCCGCCGGTAATCAATGGCGTACATTAGTAGAATAAAACCCTTATCCGTAACAATAGGATTTTTTAACGCTTACGGTCTCGCAAATCAACGTGATCAGGTTTGTGATTTTTTGCGTGACCATCAAATTGACATTTTCTTAGTGCAGGAGACCCTACTTAAGCCCGCGCGCCGTGACCCTAAAATCGCGAACTATAACATGGTCAGGAACGACAGGCTCTCTGCCCGTGGTGGTGGTACCGTTATTTACTATAGAAGAGCCCTGCATTGCGTCCCGCTCGATCCTCCCGCGCTCGCTAATATCGAAGCATCAGTGTGCCGAATCTCACTGACGGGACACGCGCCGATCGTTATCGCGTCCGTTTATCTTCCACCGGATAAGATCGTTCTAAGCAGTGATATTGAGGCGCTGCTCGGTATGGGGAGCTCTGTCATTCTGGCGGGCGACCTAAATTGTAAACACATCAGGTGGAACTCACACACCACAACCCCGAATGGCAGGCGGCTTGACGCGTTAGTCGATGATCTCGCCTTCGATATCGTCGCTCCGTTAACCCCGACTCACTACCCGCTAAATATCGCGCATCGCCCGGATATACTCGACATAGCGTTATTAAAAAACGTAACTCTGCGCTTACACTCGATCGAAGTAGTTTCAGAGTTAGATTCAGACCACCGTCCCGTCGTCATGAAGCTCGGTCGCGCTCCCGATTCCGTTCCCGTCACGAGGACTGTGGTGGATTGGCACACGCTGGGCATCAGCCTGGCTGAATCTGATCCACCATCGCTCCCGTTTAACCCGGACTCTACCCCGTCTCCTCAGGATACCGCTGAAGCCATAGACATCTTAACATCACACATCACCTCGACATTAGATAGGTCATCGAAACAAGTTGTAGCGGAGGACTTCCTTCACCGCTTCAAATTGTCCGACGATATTAGGGAACTCCTTAGAGCTAAGAACGCCTCGATACGCGCCTACGACAGGTATCCTACCGCGGAAAATCGTATTCGAATGCGTGCCCTACAACGCGACGTAAAGTCTCGCATCGCCGAAGTCCGAGATGCCAGATGGTCTGATTTCTTAGAAGGACTCGCGCCCTCCCAAAGGTCTTACTACCGCTTAGCTCGTACCCTCAAATCGGATACGGTAGTAACTATGCCCCCCCTTGTAGGCCCCTCAGGCCGACTCGCGGCCTTTGATGATGACGAAAAAGCAGAGCTGCTGGCCGATACATTGCAAACGCAGTGCACGCCCAGCACTCAATCCGTGGACCCTGTTCATGTAGAATTTGTAGACAGTGAGGTAGAACGCAGAGCCTCCTTGCCACCCTCGGATGCGTTACCACCCGTCACCCCGATGGAAGTTAAAGACTTGATCAAAGACCTACGTCCTCGCAAGGCTCCCGGTTCCGACGGTATATCTAACCGCGTTATTAAACTTCTACCCGTCCAACTCATCGTGATGTTGGCATCTATTTTCAATGCCGCTATGGCGAACTGTATCTTTCCCGCGGTGTGGAAAGAAGCGGACGTTATCGGCATACATAAACCCGGTAAACCAAAAAATCATCCGACGAGCTACCGCCCGATTAGCCTCCTCATGTCTCTAGGCAAACTGTATGAGCGTCTGCTCTACAAGCGCCTCAGAGATTTCGTCTCATCCAAGGGCATTCTCATCGATGAACAATTCGGATTCCGTACAAATCACTCATGCGTTCAACAGGTGCACCGCCTCACGGAGCACATTCTTGTAGGGCTTAATCGACCAAAACCGTTATACACGGGAGCTCTCTTCTTCGACGTCGCAAAAGCGTTCGACAAAGTCTGGCACAATGGTTTGATTTTCAAACTATTCAACATGGGCGTGCCGGATAGTCTCGTGCTCATCATACGGGACTTCTTGTCGAACCGCTCTTTTCGATATCGAGTCGAGGGAACCCGCTCCTCCCCACGACCTCTCACATCTGGAGTCCCGCAAGGCTCTGTCCTCTCACCCCTCCTATTTAGCTTATTCGTCAACGATATTCCCCGGTCGCCGCCGACCCATTTAGCTTTATTCGCCGACGACACGACTGTTTACTATTCTAGTAGAAATAAGTCCCTAATCGCGAAGAAGCTTCAGAGCGCAGCCCTAGCCCTAGGACAGTGGTTCCGAAAATGGCGCATAGACATCAACCCAGCGAAAAGTACTGCGGTGCTATTTCAGAGGGGAAGCTCCACACGGATTTCCTCCCGGATTAGGAGGAGGAATCTCACACCCCCGATTACTCTCTTTAGACAACCCATACCCTGGGCCAGGAAGGTCAAGTACCTGGGCGTTACCCTGGATGCATCGATGACATTCCGCCCGCATATAAAATCAGTCCGTGACCGTGCCGCGTTTATTCTCGGTAGACTCTACCCCATGATCTGTAAGCGGAGTAAAATGTCCCTTCGGAACAAGGTGACACTTTACAAAACTTGCATAAGGCCCGTCATGACTTACGCGAGTGTGGTGTTCGCTCACGCGGCCCGCACACACATAGACACCCTCCAATCCCTACAATCCCGCTTTTGCAGGTTAGCTGTCGGCGCTCCGTGGTTCGTGAGGAACGTTGACCTACACGACGACCTGGGCCTCGAATCAATTCGGAAATACATGAAGTCAGCGTCGGAACGATACTTCGATAAGGCTATGCGTCATGATAATCGCCTTATCGTTGCCGCCGCTGACTACTCTCCGAATCCTGATCATGCAGGAGCCAGTCACCGTCGACGCCCTAGACACGTCCTTACGGATCCATCAGATCCAATAACCTTTGCATTAGATGCCTTCAGCTCTAATACTAGGGGCAGGCTTAGGGACCCCGGTAACCGTACTCGTCGAACTCGACAAAGAGGTCGACGTGCAACCTAACCCATGCATCAGCCCGCTGAGTTTCTCGCCGGATCTTCTCAGCGGGTCGCGATTCCGATCCGGTAGTAGATTCATTCGCGAAACAATTGCTCTTGAGTTGTTAGGTCTCCTTCGGAGGCGCTCGGGCAGTTGTTAGCAAATCCCAACCCTCTTGGCTGAGCCTTTGCTCGCCCACCTGTCCTGGTGAAACTGGAAAGGCCTTCGGGCCACCAGTAAACTTTCAATCATAAAAAAAAAAAAAAAAAAAAAAAAACGTACGCAGCTGCGGCCTGGTATCACCTCATCCCGCAGGTCACGCGGGTGAAGTTACAGGCCCAGCAGAATCTGGCTCTTCGCACGATAGTCGGAGCAGGGCGTTACGTCAGTAATGCCGTAATCGCCCGGGATCTGGATGTGGAGTCGCTCGAGGAGTTCATCCGGAGGCTAGCTCGTAATCTTTACGAGCGGGCTGACGGTGGACCCCACGAGCATCTCCACAACTTAGCTCCCTTGCACGCTAGACCACCTGATGGTCTGGCGCTACCAAGGGAGCTACTGGAACCCCCGGCTATGGTAAGATAGTCGGCTTAATCGGAGTGATATGGGAGTGCTCATAATGAGTGCCCCCATGGGACTGAGCTGTCCACACTCGTCATTTCCCCCCACATCGTCGGGGTGCCCCCTTATGGGGACCCATTTCCCACCCCCGTTGGGTGGACCACTCCCCCGTCTGGGGAGTGTTTAAATCGGTCCCTCCCCGCGATGGTCTTCCCCGTTTGGGGAGCCCGGAGCGGGTGAGCGCTTTACTAGTGCCGCGGCTCCCCCTCTGATTTGTAGAGGCGGGGCCGCGGCATGGGGCCGGTGGCGGGCCCCACGGCTGCTGACTGTTGTCCTGGCTTATGTATATAGTAGAGTAGTTAGTTTTTAGTTAGTTTAGTTAGTTTAGTTAGTAGTTAGTCGTAAGGAAAAAAAAAAAAAAAAAAAAAAAAAAAAAAAAAAAAAAAAAAAAAAAAAAAAAAAAAAAAAAAAAAAAAAATTACAATTAGAAAGCAGAGGACAGCGGCCGGCGCCGGGGTGACTTCGCCACGGGCATCGAGCCGTCAGCAGACCAGCCCATCGTATTATGTATAAGTATATATGTTTTGTCGATGTAGTGCAGCCGTGCGCGCTGCGAACGGCGTACCTCTCCCTAGTTCTTCCTGCATCCATACCACCCCTGCCCTATGTGGCAGGGAGCTCGTCCCGGGCAGTGGGGTTTGCCCCGAGGCCCGTTCCGTGCCCCCGAAAGGGGGTACGACGACCCTTCTTCTTCCAGAGGACTTTTTTGCCACGTATCATCCGGCTATGGAATGAGCTCCCCTCCACGGTGTTTCCCGAGCGCTATGACATGTCCTTCTTCAAACGAGGCTTGTGGAGAGTATTAAGCGGTAGGCAGCGGCTTGGCTCTGCCCCTGGCATTGCTGAAGTCCATGGGCGACGGAAACAGCAATTTTCCACTATAAACGATATTCGTTCACAAAACATAAATTCTTGAATTCGGCTGTTCATTAAAAGTCTGTGAACTCGCAATTTAGTCCAGAGGCATCTTGTAGACGTTAGAGCCTCATTGACTCATGACGTCTATGGTGAAATTCAGGGGCTCCGGTAAACATTTTACAACATTTCTCTTTACTCTTTTTAGCACTAAGTGATGTAACGTTGGTCCAACTAAGGACCGTAAATTATTACTAAACTATCTATTGAATTCGATAAAATGTTCTACTTAATTAAAAACTATTCCATCGCTCTTGAAAGAACGTTTCCCCTATCGATTAATGATAATAAAAAAAGTGTGTGTGTCCGCTCCGACGCACGACTGGAGTTTACTGGATATAAAAAATTAAACGAAACAATACGAGAAATAGTTCTATATTACGACAACACGATACACTACAGATTATTAACAAATTAACGAGACACAAAACAAACGACTAACAAATATATGAAAATACAATAATGAGAGAAACGCGCGATCAGTACGAGGCTTTGTGGCGGACTGCCGGCGCAGCAGCCCGGCGCGCATTTCGTGTGACATGCGCATAACGCATTTCGTGTGACATGCTAGTACGATTTTGGTCCCCATAATTTTCATACCCCGGGCCTATATATGTAAATCGATTCTAAAGGAGTAAACTCCAAAAATTCAAAAAAACAACGATTTCGCTATAGGTCTCTTAAGAGCCTTGATTATAATTCATTTGACAGTTCTTCGGGCAGTATGTGTATAGTAACCGGCAAACATCTTGAGCAAATGACCTTGACTGCGCAGAACCGAATTTTAGATCACTTTGGTGGCGACGGCAGGGGAAATCGTATCGAGCGCGTTATTGGTAGATCAGTCGAACCTTGCGTCCCGCACCGCACCCTCGTTCCGCTTGCTCCCAAAAGTACGCTTGCGTACAGTGAAAAGTCTATCGTTATTAATCGTTAAGTTATTTGTTATAATTGCTTGTTGACTTTGTTGCCATTGCTATTTGTTGAGTGTTTGTTGATTTTTTATAAAAAATACACTATGCAGTGACAAACTGGTGTAGTATTCAAAAGAAAGGGTAGAAAAATTGTGTACGACGTATATTGCTTCATTATAAAACAGGGGAAGAATGATATGGAAAAAGTAAAACAGACTTCGGAAGCAACAAAAGCATCAGTGAGTACTGTGAGGTGCATTATTAACGAAGCTAAAGGCTCTGGCTTGCTTGCCGTGTTTCGGACTCCGGATAAGAAAAGATCAGGGAAGAAGAAAGTTACCGGAATGGATAGTTTCATTCAATCTGTAATAAAAAGATGTAATCATAATAACTACATAACAAGCAGCGAAACTCCGTACCGTAGAAAGGCTTCGAAAAATTTAAAGAAGATGTAAATTTTAATTGCTCGGAATGAAGCTTACGACGAATTATGAAAGAGCTAGGCTTCAGATGGAAAAAAAAACAGAAAATAATCGGAAGCTGGTAATTGAAAAAAGTTACATTCGATTACTACGAATCGAATATCTTCAAAAAATAATTAATTATAGACAAAAAAGAAGATCGAACCGACCGAGTTGTAAACTACACCGATGAGCCCTATGTCGACTCATCACGATGATGGTGACTCGGGTGATGAAAACAGTGATGATGATGGTCAAGATTATGATAACGAAAAAAAAATTACAAATACCAGCTTTGCTTCAACTGAACCAAGACCTGACAACAGCTCTAGTTTTGACTTAATAGAAGGAATATCTATTTTACCCCAAGATTAAATTATTACAATTATTAACCTATATTTTTTGTTGATGTTCTAATAAATATATAAATAAATACATATGTTGATTTTAATAATTTAATTGCATTATGACGCAGAGTAAATAGTGTTTTTGCACGTGAGTGTACCATGCGCAAACTTACCCCCACTACGTCAACAAATGCTCAAGAAGTTTGCCGGCTATTATAGCTGGTGTGTAAATCGTACTATCAATAGCACTTCTTATGGTACCTACTAAGTGATGCGTGACCAAATATTTGCTTATAAGCGACACATCTACTAACTAAACCAATATCTTTCATTCATCGTCAACGAATTTGTCACGATTCATTTATAACTAAGAGATGATATGTATGACAAGTGCTGTTTTGGTAAATTATGTTAAAATATACTTGCGCCAATCTCTCGGCGAGGAAAACTTAAGGAGACGGATGTGTTTTCTATAATATACGCTTACTAGCGGAACCAACAGACGTACACACGTCTTAAATTCGAAAATTTCAAACGATTGATCTATTTTTTTTTTGTAAGGGACGACGAAATCGTGAAGCCATTCTAGAATTCGCTCAAAAAAATAATCAAAATCAGGCCGATCGATTTAGGAGAGTTTACTAGCGTACACACAGACAGAAGAATTATATATTAAGATTAGTTTGCCTAGACACATTAGCCAATAAACTCCTAAGTCGGTTTGGTCTAAGTTAGTATTTTACGTAAAACAATTACAACGAACCTTTGTAACAACTGTTTTGCATTTCAGAAATGTCGTTTTTTTTTTTCGTTTACTGCTTGTTACTCAAAGCAGTTTTTGTACGTAATACAAATCTTATATTTACATGAAAATATGAAGCCGTCAAACTAATTCCGGAGTGTTCCGGGTGACAGCGAAAACAAATACATAAAGCCTCTTAAATAGAATGCTCGGAGGTAAATCATTACTATTATAATATTTAAGTTATTCGTTCCATTCTCAATTGAATTTATGCTGATATATTTTAAAATAGGATTGGTAAATAGTTAGGCAGTACATATAAATAATATTAGGAATATTTTAAGGAAAACTGTTCGTTTCTTTATTTTTCCTGCTCGATAACAATATAATTTAATTAGGAAATTACTCTTTCATCGTTGAAAATCATGACAATATCGTCATAAATTCAAACAATATTCGAACACATAATTAAGTAGTTCGTGTTTTATAAGCCGGGTTTCTGGGTTAAGTACCAAAAAAAAAAAGGTCTACTTTTTTTGTTTTCTTAAGCACAACACTACACAATATATCGCAAACTAAATTTTATTATGAATTTATTTTGTGCGTTGTACATAAATAAATAAATTTAATAAACAGCTAACTGGTTCGAGGGCGGCGCAGGGATTCGCTAGCTGCGTTCTCATTGCAAGCATTGTCGCTTAGTTTAATGAATGAAAATCCCTAGCAACCTGTTTTATAAATCATCATTTATCTAAAGCTAAAAATAACAAACAAGTCAGTATTTAGTAATCATTGGACGTATAAAGTACTGACCACTATCAAAACTCCTGTTGACACTCCGACGGACGCCAGAGCTCCTAACATGCCTCTGAGATGTGGTTGTGATACCTCGCACGTGTACACCCTGGCTGGGGCGCCAACCATACCCGAACCGAAGCCAACCAGCAGCCTACCTGTTATATAATCGGTTCAGTTCATTCAAATGGGTTCAGATTGGTTTTTTTTATTGCCCATGTAGGCAGACGAGCATATGGCCCACCTGATGGTGAGTGGTTACCGTCGCCCATGGACTCCAGCGATGCCAGGGGCAGAGTCAAGCCGCTGCCTATCGCTTAATACTCTCCACAAGTTCCTCCACAAGTTCTCTACTTAGTTAAAAAATGTCGTAGAACCTGTCGACTGAAAGAATCGTTGAGTTGCCTTACTCCGTCATAAGGACACGGAACAAGCTTGTTTATTTTTTTATATCATAGGTAGCCGAACTGACGGCCCACCTGATGTTAAGTGGCTACCGGAGCTCATAGACATCTACAACGTGAATACCGCCACCTACCTTGAGATATGGGTTCCAAGATCTCAGTATAGTACAATGGCTGTCCCACCCTTCAAACCGAAACGAATTACTGCTTCACGGCAGAAATAAGCAGGGTGGTGGTACCTACCCGCGCGGACTCTCAAGAGGTCCTACCACCAGTAAAAAATTATCTCGTTAACCGATCTTAATATTAAAAGAAATCCACTTCTAGCCTCCTCCTGACCGGTTTTTCTAAACTGCCTTAACATATTTATCCATAAACAGTTTTGTTAGGTTTCATCAACTTACCTACATACATCATGGGAACATTTACAGAGGTCGAAATCAGAATCCATCCGAAAATGAGAGGTATTTCAGTGAGTATCAAAGTGAGACGTCGTCCAATTAAGTCCATCAGGTAGCCGCTTAGAATACATCCGATCGGGGTGCCGGCTGAGCTCAAGCTTGCTGAAAAAAAATTGAATGCCCTTTAATTTACTTAAGCAAACACCCACACCACAAAGCATACAAACTAACAATGGTAGAATAATTTTGTTTCTAACCTATCGGTCATATGGGAACGTTATAATTGTGTTTTTAATAGCTTCAGACGTATGTATGTTTGTAACGGAATCTTTGAACATGATTTTGACCCCCTTCAAAACGTCGGATTAACTCGAAATTTGGTATACCTAGTCAGGTCATAAGTATTGTCACACAGTAAAAACTTTTCTTTTAGAATGCTGGCCACAAAAAAGTTTATTGAACCCGAATTTCGAATTGTTCATGAAAATAAAAATAGTATACATTTAGAATTTTACTCATTTTTAAATATGGAGTGGACGCTTAAAGAAGACCGTGTTGCAGTTATTGCGTTGCATCGTTGCGGTTACGCGCCAATTCAAATTTTTAACATACTGAAAAATTTGAATATAACCAAAAGATTCGTTTATCGTACCATCAAACGATACAATGAAGACTCTAGTGTAGATGACAGGTCAAGAAGTGGTCGCCCTCGGTCTGTTAGGATTCCAGCAGTGATAAAAGCTGTGAAGGCGCGAATTCAAAGAAATCCCAAACGTAAGCAGAAACTGTTGGCCCTTCAGATGGGGTTAAGCAGAAGCACGGTGAAAAGGGTGTTAAATGAAGACTTAGGGCTTCGGGCATATCGAAGAAAAACAGGAAATCGTTTGAATGCTCGTCTAATGGACCTGAGACTGAAGAGATGCCGCGCTTTGTTGAAGCGGTACGCGGGAAAAAAATATCGGGAAATTCTTTTTTCGGATGAAAAAATTTTTACCGTAGAAGAGAGCTACAACAACAAAAAATGATAAGGTGTATACACACAGTAATGAAGAAACGAGCAACCGTATTCCGCGTGTCCAACGAGGTCATTTTCCATCCTCGCTCATGGTATGGTTGGGAGTTTCTTATTGGGGCTTAACAGAGGTACATTTTTGTGAGAAAGGTGTAAAAACGAATGCAGTTGTGTATCAAAATACAGTCCTGACGAACCTTGTGGAACCTGTTTCTCATACCATGTTCAATAACAGGCACTGTGTATTCCAACAAGATTCGGCGCCAGTTCATAGAGCGAAGAGCACACAAGACTGGCTGGCGGCGCGTGAAATCGACTTCATCCGGCACGAAGACTGGCCCTCCTCCAGTCCAGATTTGAATCCGTTAGATTACAAGATATGGCAACACTTGGAGGAAAAGGCGTGCTCAAAGCCTCATCCCAATTTGGAGTCACTCAAGACATCCTTGATTAAGGCAGCCGCCGATATTGACATGGACCTCGTTCGTGCTGCGATAGACGACTGGCCGCGCAGATTGAAGGCCTGTATTAAAAATCACGGAGGTCATTTTGAATAAACTTTAGTGTCATAAGAATCTATGTTTTGTTAAGTTCATTTTGGTATATGAATGGTTACATAATGAATAAACTTGTTTCAATTATTTTACATTAAACATGTGACAGAATTTATGACCTGACTATGTACTTATTAAAGATCGATGACAATTAAATATTAAAGAAATTGAGAACAAAATATTCAAAAAATTGGTATTCAACTAAAAAATGAAAAATAAGCAATGGTTTAAAAAACTAACAAAAAACATTTTTATAGAAAAACCAACTAAAAAATAGAAAATAACTTTAATAAATTTGAATTAAAAATTGTGTATGAAAAAATTATTTTATTGTAAAAAGAGCGTGGGGTGCATGGTATCAGTAGTTATAAATATTTTAAGAACAGATATGAGTAGCAGGGCTATTTTGATAATATCCTACGCTTTTTTTTGTTAGTTTTTAAAACTTTTTTTTTACGAAATAGGAAACATGTTTGCATTCACGGATCTTTATTGTAATCTCAAGTCATTAATAAGCAATCAATCTATGTCTAGAGAAACATGGATGCGAATTCCGCGTTTTTTCCATAACGAAAAAAGTAATATTTAGACAATGTTTACATATTATAATTATCTAGCAAAGCATCGTTCATGATAGGCGGTAATTTCATTGCGTAATAAGTGATAATACGTTTCACCTTCGCCATATTAGAATACAAACCACATCACTCCAAGGAGATTTTCGTTTTTTTTGCATTCGATATTGGAATTCTATCCTCACGAAATCTATGAATGTCGTCGAACGCACCGCAGTTGAATAGTAATCCTCTTTCCCTGTCTGTATGCGTATTGTATATAATCTACAACGTTGTTTTATTATAATGTTTGACATTGATAGCGGTATTATCGCTACATAGTGTAAAATAAAGTCGCTATCTTTGTCCCTATATATATATATATATATATATAATTTTTTTTTATTGCTTTTGTAGGCAGACGAGCGTACGGCACACCTGATGGTAAGTGGTTACCGTCGCCCATGGACTTCAGCAATGCCAGGAGCAGAGCCAAGCCGCTGCCTACTGCTTAATACTCTCCACAAGCCTCGTTTGAAGAAGGACATGTCATAGCGCTCGGGAAACACCGTGGTGGGGAGCTCATTCCATAGCCGGATGATACGTGGCAAAAAAGTCCCCTGGAAACGCACTGTGGATGACCGCAGTGGCTCCAGGTAGTATGTATGCTTAAATCTTTAAAACTACGCAACGGATTTTGATGCGGTTTTTTTTAATAGATAGTGATTGAAGAGGAAGGTTTACATGCATATTAGCATCCATTAAATTATATTATATAATAAATTATATGATATACCTATATAATACGTGATGTACGATATATAATAGATAGATAGAATATAGATTGTTATGGTTAACTTAATTTGTTGTATATCTCACTGGTGGTAGGACGTGTTGTGAGTCCGCACGGGTAGGTAACACCACCCCGCCTATTTTTGTCGTGAAGCAGTAATGCGTTTTGGTTTGAATGGTGGGGCAGCTGTTGTAACTATGCTGAGACTTTAGAACTTATATCTCAAGGTGGGTGGCGCATTTACATTGTAGATATCTATGGGCTCCAGTAACCACTTAACACCAGGTGGGCTGTGAGCTCGTCCACCCATCTAAGCAATAAAAAAAAATCTTAACATGTCACTGTAAATGCTATTTAGATTAAGAAAAATGATATAAAAAAGTAAATTTTGAGGGAAGCTCATAATTTTCCAAACAATATAAGAATTGTAAAATATGTTTTTTATTTTTTATTTACTTCGACTCTGACAAATTTGTAAAAAGCTCGAAGTGCGTCTAAAATCAGTTACAAAAATTTTTAGAACGTTATCACATCTGGAAAATCTCTCGCAATCTCTTTCGCATGTCTTAGTCGCATACATTAGTTTGACGCAAGTAACTGCAATGCGGATCTTTCTTTGTTATTCAGAAACTTTGCAATGGCAGATAAACGAAATCCTTCTCAGCCCCGTGAGCTTGTCCAGAGATGAAGCCTAAGGCGAAAATAACCCCTAGAGGCTGCTAGGATATAGATAGGCCAAAAAAAGTGTTAGTAGAAGAAACCGTTCACTTGGAAACACTCTACGACATCAACTGTATGCACACCTACTTTTTTATGTATTATGGTAGTACTAACCAATCCAACTGGCCTGGTCTACGGAGATAAACAGTGTGGAATTTTCATTTTGCAGCTGTGGTAGGGCAACGGCTGAGAAGCCGAAGGCCATGCCTGTGTTGATGGTGCCCAAATTAGCCAAAAACGATGCGAAGACCTGTTTCAGAGCTTTCCCTCGGCCTTCTTTCCCGGACTTGCATTTCTCGATTAGCACCTTCTTGGTGATCGTGGCCGGTACTCCATTCTTGATGAACGGCGCTGATTCGTTCCTGTAAAAACATCATGTTAATAAATGATTTTGTTTAATACAATACGATGAGTATATGAGTATAACGCGTTTTAAATCTCTTCTTCTTCATCTTCTTATCAGCCTACAGACATCCACTAATGGACATAAATGGCCTCCCTCAAACCTTCCCGCTAACCTCAATAGATCGTCGGTCCATCTTGTAGGAGGCCTACGTACACTACGTTTTCCAGTACGCAATCGCCACTCAAGAACTCTCTGACCCCAACGACCGTCATTTCTACGAGCAATATGTCCTGCCCACTGCCACTTCAACGTCGCTATCCTTTGTGTTACTTATATAGATTACATATGACTTTGTATGCATAAATAAACATATTAATAATTTAATATAACTATGTATAAAATAATAAAATACACACATACACATAATTACACACAATATAATATACATGTAAAGCAATAATATATAATTACACATGAAAATACACAATTTAGTATTATAGTTAATAATGGCTAAAAAAAACGATACGATTAATAATAAATTAATTAATAATAAAAATACGATTGTATCCGTTAAATATGTACTAAAGTGTAGTACATACAAGTTCAGAGATTCATTTATAGGATAAAATATGTACAATGTAGTATATGCAATCAGTAACATCACATTCTGTATGATGAGAAACCTATCGAAGCCACAAAAGGCAAAGGCAAATTAAATTTCCTCAATTACGTCCATGATTTTTCTTTATTCCGTTTGGTACATAGTTTTTTTTATTTATTGCTTAGATGGGTGGACGAGCTCACAGCCCACCTGTTTCTAAGTGGTTACTGGAGCCCATAGACGTCTACAACGTAAATGCGCCACCTACCTTGAGATATAAGTTGTAAGGTCTCACTCTCAGTATAGTTACAACGGCTGCCCCACCCTTCAAACCGAAACGCATTACTGCTTCACGGCAGAAATAGGCAGGGCGGTGGTACCTACCCGCGCGGACTCACAACAGGTCCTACCACCAGTAATTACGCAAATTATAATTTTGCGGGTTTCACTTTTTATTACATAGTATTATATAGTATTTATAATATAAATTTTGTTTTGTTTCGATGTTGATAATGTCGACAGATGTAAAAAAAAATATGTCGATTCGGATAAATAGCGGATAAATTTTAAAATAAGTTCCGACATCGGTCTAAAAATTACTCAAGATCTCAAAGGATATTCTTAAATAATCCAAATAGTAATCTGTTTTCTAATACTTTAAATGTAAAATTTTGTATATATATACATATTTTTTCGATTTAATTTTGGTTTATTAACACTATCGAGTATAAGTTTTGAAAATTAAAACTGTTTAAGCATTTTTGTATATATATACATATATTTTCGATTCAATTTTGGTTTATTAACACTATCGAGTTCTTGTTTTGAAAATTAAAATTGTTTAAACACAACAATAAACAATCAACAAAGAGAATTGTTGTTAACTAGATAAATAATTCTATTGAGTTTCTGATAACAACAACGCTATTATTGTATTAATATAATTATCATATTAATCAATTACCATCAGACAACTCGATTGTAATGAATACGAGCGCTATTTAATTTCTAACAATAAAACTATAATACTTGTCCGGAACTGATCTCCAATGATAACCTATATAACACAATTACGAGTATAATTGTGTCAAAAAAAATAATAAACGACAAAATATTATCTCTCCCGCAAAGCTGTTAGTTGGGCGTTCTATGATTATTGGGACAGATATTACGCAGTGGTATCGATAATCAGTTAACAGTAGGTTCCATGGTTCATCCGTCTATCTATATAATAGTACAAAATAGTGATCTGTAGGTGTAGAGTTAACGTCCACAAAGATAAGGAATAAAGGCTAAGGTATCATTTTTTGTGAATTACTTACAATGTAACGTGTTGCTCTTGAAAAGAAAGCAAGAGAAATACAAAAGGAAATTCCGGTCAAAACATTAATGTCTATACAACAAATAGACTATACCTATTTTTTTTTTCATTTTTTAATGCTTAGATTTGTGGACGAGTTCACGGACGGCCCGCCTGATGTTAAATGTTACAGGAGCTCACCACAGATATTAAAGACGTAAATACGCCACCCACCTTGAGACATGAGTTCTAATCTCTGTTTTTATCGTATAGCGGCTTCCCGCTATTCAAGCCGAAACGCTTTAGTCCTTTAAGGCAAAAATAGGTAGGACGGTGGTACTTACCTGTGTGTGCTCACAAGACGGCCTACCACCAGTAATACCTCAAATTATAACAAAGTTGGTAGGCAGCGGCTTGGCTCTGCCCCTGGCATTGTTTAAGTCCATGGGTGACGGTAACCACTAACCAAGGGCAAAAAAAAACCGTTTGATTTTTATTACGCAATGCGATTCCCTCATCGCGAAAATCATTAGTAAACCTGTGTTAAGAACCTACGTATTTCATTTAAAAAATTGTTTCGTGTCTACGCGATTCGAACATCTGCAAATTCGCATCGCTCGATACGTGTGCACCGGGCATTTTATATTTTAAACCACTTCTCTATTCTAATTGTCAGCATATTAAAATAAAATCATTCACACGACCAGCGGACATTCACTTGATAGGTTATCAAGTAGTGTCAGCTATTACTTATCTAAAAGTTATTATTTACACTTAGGGTCAATTCATCTTGCGATAAATATACACCATAAAGACTATCATTCAATATACGCTGCACCTGTTCACAAAAGATTTTGATGATGAAGGATCCTTGTTATGTAACAGTGTGCTTTGTGCGAGTTTTTTAACGTTCTCGATAGCGTAAAAGTTAACCCAAATTTGTATGAAATTGGAACGTTTGTCTACGTTTACTACGTTTACTGGTGGTAGGACCTCTTGTGAGTCCGCACGGGTGGGTACCACCACCCTGCCTATTTCTGCCGTAAAGCAGTAATGCGTTTCGGTTTGAAGGGCGGGGCAGCCGTTGTAACTATACTGAGACGCATTTACGTTGTAGATGTCTGTGGGCTCCAGTAACCACTTAACACCAGGTGGGCTGTGAGCTCGTCCACCCATATAAGCAATAAAAAAAAACGTTTGCCGCTAGGGACGCTGTTCTAACTGCATACAAATTAGAGTTAACTCTTACGCTATCGAGAACGTTAAAAAACTCGCACCAAGCACACTGAACAAAAGCTAGCGAACGTCACACCTACGTCATTGTACTCATGGTGCAAATCAATGAAGTAGGAAACCTATGGAAGTGAAACGTCAACCAAAATTTCGTGCCACTGTGACGTCATCTGGCCACAAAACATGGCGGCTTTAGTGCTGTACCAAAGATTTCAATGTTATCAGGTTTTATCGATAAACGTTCTTGGCTCATTTTATTTTAAATATATTTTAATATTGTTGAGTATTATTTATTTGTAGAATTTATACTTATAGGGAAGTAAGTAGGTATATTGTTATGTGCAAATATGATATGATTTAGATGGGTGAAATCTAAGATAAGTTCGTCCTTCGAATTTGCCAAGTAAACGATATGATGATTTTTAAAAGTTGCTACACTGATTTTATAAAGTTGTCGTTTGTCGCAAAACATAAAGATATGGCGTAGTTCAAAGCCATCAGCCCATTTCTAGCATGCTAAATGTTATCGTATTTTGAGTACGTGTTTTTCTTAGACTATTACAATCTATTTTAATTGTTTTGCTGACTCTAAAGTCCGTAACATACTACCGCAGCGCACCCCAAGGAAGGTGCGCCGCACCATTTGAATCACTTTCGCTTGAGAGTGATTCAAATTTTAAACTTATCAAGGGACCGCGTGAAAAAAAAAACACCTACAGAACATTTATTCATTAATTACAAACGTCATTCCTTGTGACTTCCTCTCTAAAATCACTTAATTATTAAATATTTAACAAATTTACAATAGTGTTTTACTCACTGCGGAATAAAACTATTTTATTTAAATAGTTCCGAAGAGATTTTGTCGGTAGCCTTTTTCCCGAAATATCTAAACAGAATGTCTAAATATGTTTTGATGACATATTTTAAAGTGGTATTTATGATTAGTGTCATGATCAATATATTCCGACCGAAAAATGGATTTTTCGGATGAGGGCTCCATAATGAATTTAAATACATATAGATAATAGTTTTAGGGCATCGACTTTCTTGAGATCCTATAAAATACGTTTTAATTATTATTTTTGTATGTTTTAAGCATGATAAATTATGAAATTTTATATAATCAATCATATTAAATCGATATCAAAGTCAATAAATAATGTACAACCCAAAACAGACGGCCGAACTGACGTGACAATGATATTTGGCGCGCTAAACATGGCGGATTTTCGGCCTCATTAGACGGAGACGGAGATATTTACGTATATTCATGTTTCATTTTATGTACGCACTGAAATACTGTTATATTATTTTCCTGCGAGTTAAAGTGCTGAGTAAGAACGAGATAGATATATGTTTATGTGTGTGCCTTCAAAATGGGTGCTATTTATATAAGCAATTGTACGTATAGAACAATATGTCGTGTCCCTACTATATAGGTCTATGGTGCAAATGAAAGTTTTTACGCGCAAATTGGAATCGCGGTGACATTGACAATTTTGACAGAATTTTACGGAAAAGGCGCGTAAAAATGTTGCCATATGACAATTTCTTGAAACTTTCATTCATCATTGATAAATTTATACCAAAAAAATACATCATTCAGTTTGAAGGATAGCATAGATATTCCAATAAAGACTTTTATAGCAGGGTTTGGCACACCTAATCGCCGAGGCAGTTATGTATCCATCTTTTTATTACCGCTGTAAGCATAAGAGAATGCATGCGACAATCCCATGGGTCAACCGATTGGCTAGCGCTCTAATCCCTTTTGAAAAACCTCTTCCTGGTCAAAGCTCTTTTGAAGATTAACGTATCATTAGGGTCAAAAAGCTATGGAAGTTTTTTTAACAATCGGGGACAAATCAATCACAGCCATGGTACCCAAAACTAGGATTCCTTGTAGTATTGGAAAACAAAGACTGATATAAATACTATAGATATTGTACACCCAACTAAAAAGTAAACTAACTTGTGCATTACACAAATGTTAGCCCGATGTGGGAATCGAAACCACGGCCTATCAGTCAGGGGCGAGACAGTCAGTTAATTCCAGAGCGTATAAATGGCAAAGGTGATATTTGAAATCGCGCTGTAGACGAATACCGCTATTAGGTAAATACGATTGAAATTCTGTAGCAAATAATGCGATGTCAAAAGAAAGTACGGGTCCAATTCAGCAATGCCTCATTAAATAGCCATAGTTAGTATGGAATACTGTATTGATGGTTTGTACGTCTCTCAGCGTAAAAAATCCAATAAAATTATGTTCACGTGCGTCAAACCAATGTACGCACGGCGCCAGCCGCTCACTTGGTGTCTATTACATTTATTACGTACCTAACACTCATTACTTCCAATAAGCTCTTGTTGGCATTGACAAATGACATAAAAAATCATTCATATACACATTTTTAAATGTTAGGGATGATAAGCTCATGCTAAACATTCGCTAATCCAGCTTCGGAATGAAAACTCTTCCACGGTATTTCGCGAGAGCGCTGGTGGTAGGACCTCTTGTGAGTCCATGCGGGTAAGTACCACCGCCCTGCCTATTTCTGCCGTGACGCAGTAATGCGTTTCGGTTTGAAGGGTGGGGCAGCCGTTGTAAATATACTTGAGACCTTAGAACTTATATCTCAAGGAGGGTGGCGCATTTACGTTGTAGATGTCTATGGGCTCCAGTAACCACTTGACACCAGGTGGGCTGTGAGCTCGTCCGCTCATCTAAGCAATAAAAAAAAAAATAACAGGTCCTTCAAACGAGGTTTAACAGGCGCTGCCTGTGTTGACTATGCCATTGGCGATGTCACCACTTACATTACTTTACCTAGCTAAAAAAGCAATTAAAAAATAAACATGGGCAAAGAGAGTCCTATTTTAGACTAGAAACAATATTTTTTTCTCAATTGCGTGTTCAAAACGATATTATTCCTCCAAACTGAAACTGAACCGAACCGACATCATTGCTTCAGTGCAGAAGCTATGCACCCCTATAACTGTGCGAGCACACAAAATGCTCTACCGCCATTAAAAACAGATCTTAGAGAAACTCTTTTAAGTTTTTTTTTATTGTTTAGATGGGTAGAACAGCTCACGGGCCACCTGATGTCAAGTGGTTACCGGAGCCCATAGACATATACAACGTAAATGCCCACCTTGGGATATGAGCTCTAAGGTTTATCTTAAGTCAATTGTCATAGCAATCTTCCAGCATGCTTCACAATACGAATTCCCAGATAATGTTTTATTGTTTTCCCCCGATTAGAGTACACTAACAGCAGTACTTAATACATCGTGTAATTTAAAGTTTGCGACTTTTGCACTTCGAACGTTTTATAGATCATTAATATAATCGTTTGTCGCTCATAATTTCAATAAAACATTCCGGTTAATGGAACGATTAATAATAGATAAAAATCTGAGTGTAGACTAAACAGACAGTTTCTATTTACTACGTAATTGGATTTTTATTACCAATGTGCGCAAGGTCTGAGAACATTCAAAAATACAGGTAATGGAACGCAATCAAATCGCTACCTATTAACCGCTAAAAGACTATCATATTTTTTTTATTTTTTTCTTAGATGGGTGAACGAGCTTCACGGCAGAAATAGGCGGGGCGGTGGTACCTACCTGCGCGGACTCACAAGAGGTCCTACCACCAGTAATTACGCAAATTATAATTTTGCGGGTTTGATTTCTATTACACGATGTTATTCTTTCACCGTGGAAGTCAATCGTAAACATTTGTTGAGTACGTATTTCATTACAAAAATTGGTACCTGCCTGCGAGATTCGAACACCGGTGCATCGCTCAACACGTATGCACCGGACGTCTTATCCTTTAGGCCACGACGACTTCACAATTATCTTATCATTATCTTATTAAAACTGCCTATTGTACAAATATACATGTTGCCTGTTAACTGCTTTTTAATGTTAATTGTGTTTAGATGTGCAATAAAGTATATTCTTTCTTCTCTTTTTTTTTTGTTGTTTTGATGGGCGGACGAGCTCACAGCCCACCTGGTGTTAAGTGGTTACTGGAGCCCATAGACAACAACGTAAATGCGCCACACATACATAAATATTTTAATATAGGTACATCCATAACCTTGGAAAAGACATTTTATATTTATCATACAAATATCTTCCCTTGGCGGGATTCGAACCCGCGATCCCCTTATGTAGTGACCATGTCACGTACCACTACACCAGACGGCCGTTTGAGATATAAGTTTTAAGGTCTCAAGGATAGTTACAACGGCTCTCCCGCCCTTCAAACCGCAACTCTGCTGACGGCAGAAATAGGCAGGGTGATGGTACGCACGGACTCACAAGAGGTCCTACCACCAGTGAAAAGTTCTCTCTTCCTCTCTTATTATTAAATTAAGGCTTATAAGGGAAGCGAAAAAATACCGTTATCCAATAAATTAAAATTTCGACCTCATGTCACTGAGTAACTGACGCCATATTAGCATGGCTTCGGAGTAATCACACCGGAGGGATCGTACGTCATCGGTCCAGCTAACTCACAAAAATATAACAACAAATTTTCATTGAGATGATTCCGTTAACGCAAAGTATTGTCAAGTGAACAATTTTAATTTACCTATTTACGTGCGTAATTCTTCCATTACCTTAGCACGAATACTTACTAAAGGATAATTACTGAATTCATTTACTATCCACAAGGTTTATGACTTTTATCGCTGGGACATTGAAAATGCTGTAAATGTTGGGTATTATTATTGGAACTGATTTATTTTATAGTGATCTGGAATAATTGGCGCAATAATAAGAAAAAAGTTAAACATTTTGCCTTTTATTAGTGACTTATAATGTATTCTAGTTTACACGATATTTTGTCATTTGTCAATCGTCAAATGTAAGAGAACACGGTGTGATCATTATAGACTGCGCCCTTTTATAAATACTAGAGGTCCCGCAGTAGCCGAAATTCGACTATAATTAATTGGAATTGTAAGTTTGTTCACTATTATGATTGTATTTTATACTTCTATAATCACAAATTTCGCCAAGACTACACTATAAAAATTATTAACAAAGACAAACAATATTTAATCTCAACTTGACAACAGACGTCAAGAACAAAAGTTTGACAATAAATAGTATGCATGCGTGTGTGCGTCAAATACATGGTATGTAGTGTGTGTAATGTTTTCTTTATTGATTAATGTATCTTTTACGCATTATTTTAAATAAATATTAGCATTGTGCACTTCTTCTCTATATTCTCTATAAGTGTGGAAAAGTTCATATCGTACTCCTCCGTCCGCGCAATTTTCGTAAAAAGGGATACAAAGTTTTTGCTTCACGTATTAATATATAGACTATAATACTCGTAGTATTCTCAGAATAATTGAAATTTGACTATACAATTGCTTTAATTCAGATTCATTTGATGTATACCTTCCATTTTCTCTTTTTTGTTATTCACATAAGAAAAAAAATTAAAATTCTTAAAAAACAATCGGTTATAATACTAAAGCACGACAGTAGCGTTTGTTAATCAAAAACTATGTATTAAATAAACTAAACTACCATATATAAAAAAAAAACAAGAAAAAACGTTAAGCAAGGAGAACATATTGGTCAACTTTTTGTCTTTTTTGAAGGAAAATGAATGTATTAGGATAAATATTTCCAAAACTTTTGTACATAACACTAAGTCTTATCAATGGACACTAATTGAAATAATAATAATGGAAAATCTGGTTCCAAAATACAAATATTGTTTTAGTTAATTCGTAAAAATTATCCTTTTTTTTTCAAGACTCAACTCGACACTATTTTTCGATATTTTTATAATATTCTTACAAAATGGGTTTTACAAAAAAACAATTAGGTCTTTTAAAATGTGTTCAAGTGTGTTCGCGAGTGTCCAGAGAATATTTATACTCAAAATTTAATTTGTGTTAAATTACATCCCTGGACATTTCAAAAACTTTTTTATTTATTTATTGCTTAGATGGATGGACGAGCTCATAGCCTACCTGGTGTTAAGTGGTTACTGGAGCCCATAGACATCTACAACGTAAATGCGCCACCTATCTCGAGATATAAGTTCTAAGGTCTCAGTATAGTTACAAGGGCTGCCCCACCTTCGAACCAAAACGCATTACTACTTCACGGCGGAAATTGGCGGGGTGGTGGTACCTACCCGTGCGGACTCCCAAGAGGTCCTACCACCAGTGATTACGCAAATTATAATTTTTGCGGCTTTGATTTTTATTACACGATGTTATTCCTTCACCGTGGAAGTCAATCGTGAACATTTGTTGAGTACGTATTTCATTAGAAAAATTGGTACCCGCCTGCGGGATCCGAACACCGGTGCATCGCTAGATACGAATGCACTTGAGGTCTTATCCTTTAGGCCACGGCGACTTGCAAACTTTCACATTTCAAATTAAACGATCAAAATTAGTGTTCGAAATGTTGTCTTCACATCAAAGAACCGGACGCGATGCCCAAACTGCTTCCAATTGCTCCAATTAATCTCGATCGGGACTGATAATACTCAGACTTTGGCTCTTGCAAATCCAAAATTATTAACAGAATAACAGACTTCGTAGTGCCTCAATCGATAAATAAAAGACCTGAACTTTTGTATAAAAGAAACTTAAAATAAACAAAAGGAATCCGTCTGAGCGGGGACACATGAAAGGAAAAACAAAATCGTTATTTTTATTTAATTCCGAGCATTTTCATATTTATCTACATTTTAAACCTTCTCTTGACTTCCACAAATAAGTTAAGATCAAAATTAGCCAAACCGGTCCAGCCATCCTAGAGTTATAGCGAGACTAACGAACAGCAATTCATTTATATATATACCTAGTCAGGTCATAAATTCTGTCACATGTTTAATGTAAAATAATTGAAACAAGTTTATTCATTATGTAACCATTCATATACCAAAATGAACTTAACAAAACATAGATACTTATGACACTAAAGTTTATTCAAAATGACCTCCGTGATTTTGAATACAGGCCTTCAATCTGCGCGGCCAGTCGTCTATCGCAGCACGAACGAGGTCCATGTCAATATCGGCGGCTGCCTTAATCAAGGATGTCTTGAGTGACTCCAAATTGGGATGAGGCTTTGAGCACGCCTTTTCCTCCAAGTGTTGCCATATCTTGTAATCTAACGGATTCAAATCTGGACTGGAGGAGGGCCAGTCTTCGTGCCGGATGAAGTCGATTTCACGCGCCGCCAGCCAGTCTTGTGTGCTCTTCGCTCTATGAGCTGGCGCCGAATCTTGTTGGAATACCCAGTGCCTGTTATTGAACATGGTATGAGAAACAGGTTCCACAAGGTTCGTCAGGACTGTATTTTGATACACAACTGCATTCGTTTTTACACCTTTCTCACAAAAATGTACCTCTGTTAAGCCCCAATAAGAAACTCCCAACCATACCACGTGCGAGGATGGAAAATGACCTCGTTGGACACGCGGAATACGGTTGCTCGCTTCTTCACTACTGTGTGCGTACACCATATCATTTTGTTTGTTGTAGCTCTCTTCTACGGTAAAAATTTTTTCATCCGAAAAAAGAATTTCCCGATATTTTTTTCCCGCGTACCGTTTCAACAAAGCGCGGCATCTCTTCAGTCTCAGGTCCATTAGACGAGCATTCAAACGATGTCCTGTTTTTCTTCGATATGCCCGAAGCCCTAAGTCTTCATTTAACACCCTTTTCACCGTGGTTCTGCTTAACCCCATCTGAAGGGCCAACAGTTTCTGCTTACGTTTGGGATTTCTTTGAATTCGCGCCTTCACAGCTTTTATCACTGCTGGAGTCCTAACAGACCGAGGGCGACCACTTCTTGACCTGTCATCTACACTAGAGTCTTCATTGTATCGTTTGATGGTACGATAAACGAATCTTTTGGTTATATTCAAATTTTTCAGTATGTTAAAAATTTGAATTGGCGCGTAACCGCAACGATGCAACGCAATAACTGCAACACGGTCTTCTTTAAGCGTCCACTCCATATTTAAAAATGAGTAAAATTCTAAAAGTATACATTTTTATTTTCATGAACAATTCGAAATTCGAATTCAATAAACTTTTTTGTGGCCAGCATTCTAAAAGAAAAGTTTTTACTGTGTGACAATACTTATGACCTGACTAGTTATATATATAGAAATAAATGGGCGGACAAGCCCACAGTCACCCAAATCTAAAGCTAGTAGTGACAAGCCTACAATTAACTATCTAGAATAAGAGGGGGTGAATTTAAAATATCATTATATTTTTTTAAATAACTAAATAAAGAACACAAATATACATAAAACCCTTTCATATGTATCCAATACTAAATATTATTAAAATGTTTCAAAACTTACATAGAACCGTATTTAGTCATTCTTGAACTAATCGATGAAGCTGTGTCCAAAACATGGAGCGCCTGTTTGTGAAAATAAAATGAAACTAATGTATTTGTTGTTGATTATATATAAAAAAAATTATGACGTGGAAAAATATTTAGTAATCTTAGTGTCCCAGAGCTACATCACTTGCATGGATCATTTATTATTACATGAAGCCGGGTACTAAATACTACGCTTTACTGGTGTTTTTTTTTTATTGCTTAGATGGGTGGACGAGCTTACAGCCCACCTGGTGTTAAGTGGTTACTGGAGCCCATAGACATCTACAACGCAAATGCGCCATCCACCTTGAGATGTAAGTTCTAAGGTCTCAATATAGTTACAACGGCTGCCCCGCCCTTCAAACCGAAACGCATTACTGCTTCACGACAGAAATAGGCGGAGTGGTGGTACCTACCCGTGCGGACTCACAAGAGGTCCTACAAGAGGAAGGCAGCCGTTGTAACTATACTTGAAGCCTTAGAACTTATATCTCAAGGTGGGTGGCACATTTACGTTGTAGATGTCTATGGGCTCCAGTAACAACATAACACCAGGTGGGCTGTGAGCTCGTCCACACATCTAAGCAATAAAAAAAAGCTCTAAGCCTACTTCTGTAATAAGCTCATTAATCGACTAGGAACTGGCAGACTAGCTTTCATCATGTCCTGATTGACATGACATATTGAAAATTTTTGCTTTCCTGTATTTTAGGGTTCTCAAATCCTACAAGCTTTTTTCCTAAGAAATCCGTCTTGTTTATATTGTCATAAAGCAGCTCTCGTTATTTCAAGGCAATTTCAATCTTATATCTTAAAATAGACGACGGCAATAATGAAGTGGTTTCTTACTATTTTAATTGTTATTTTGTGAATCAATCTTTTAAATACCTAATAGTAAATTCTTGCCTTCAGAGAAACTAAATATTTAGACAATAAAACTTGAATCCGGCTTGCGCACCAAGATTTACCGCCTTATCGTTAGCTGAATTAATTTATTGATGCAAATTTGTAACTCATGTTTTATTTGATGAATGAATAAAAAAAAAAAACACGTGTGGCACTCGGGGACTGCCGCCGTAAAGCTATTGCAAAGCATTTTTTATCAACTTATGCAATTACAATTAGACAATAATGATTTAATATTAAAACAATAATAAAATAAGACCACGCTATATTTATAAACATTAACAAAAGCAAAACATTAACTGTCCCCTTCACACTCATAAGCTAGACCGCGTGAGAGAGAGATGGGCAGACTTTTCATGATGCTCATACAGTGCGACGTCACGCCGCGCACTTATTCGCAAACACTACACGAGCGCAACGTGTGAATGTGTTGAACGCGAGCTACATAGTAGGCGTAGTGGGGGTGTCAGGTTATTTTCGTTACGGAATTTCTTGATTCAGTCGCCGCGCTCAAGGCCCGCGATAGAAGCTATGCAATAGCTTAAAAACTCAGACTTATGGTACAAATGCAAACTAGTGCATAAACATTGTTTTTATCACGATTAATAGAAACAAACTTTGTAAGTTCCGCTTTTATATTATAACGGTTGTAAAAAAAAATCGTTACTTATGATTTCATTCTAAACAAACTCTTCTAATAATTTCATAAATATGCAATCATGCCAACATAATTCATATTATTAATCACCATATGATAATTATTCCTTTGCCAAATGGCGAACATATTTCGTTCGAACTATCTACACATCACACTAGTTTACAGCGTAATTGTGGATTCAATTAAACGGCCGTCTGGTGTAGTGGTAAGTGACATGGTCACTACACAAGGCGGTCGCGGGTTCGAATCCCGCCAAGGGAAGATATTTGTATGATAAATATAAATGTCTTTTCCAGGGTTATAGATGTATATTAAATATATGTATGTGTATAATAAAAAATTTACATTTTTAACCGTTATCTAGTACCTGTAACACAAGTTCTTTACGAACTTATCACGGGACCAGTTAACGTGGCGTGATTGTTAGTAAATATTTATTTATTTATTTATTTATAATTCAGTTTTCTGAATTCTTATTAGTTATTTAACTAATTTAGTTTGTACGAAAAATCGCGTTAACACTGGGCCGTAATGTGAGCATCAAATAGTTTAAATTCGCACAAGTAACCTTTATGGAAACAAGTTAAATGACGAATATTCGATGAATACCGGTTGTGCCTACGTTTAACCTAAATTATAATTATAAATCATATCGTTGCAATACAACGTTACTTAATATGCATGTGTAAAACGGCAGATTATTTTAAAAAATCGAGTATAAAAAACACAGGCGTATATTTTTTTTATTATTAGAAGAAGATTAGATTATACAGTCAAAACCGTTTACTGCGACATCGTTTAATACAACATGCCGATTATAATAACCAGGAACAAAGGTCCCGGCTGAATGCCATATGACCGCCTTATTAAAAACTAGCGACCCGCCCTCGCTTCGCTTCGGAAACATTAAAACACACATGAAACAAAAACAAAAAATTTAAAAAAATTAAAAAAAGTAGCCTATGTTCATCAGGGACAATGTCGGCTTCTAATGGAAAAAGAATTTTTCAAATCGGTCCAGTAGTTTCGGAGCCTATTCGAAACAAACAAACAAACAAATCTTTCCTCTTTATAATATTAGTATAGAAGTATAGATATTGCTTTCTACGACATTGGTAATAACGACATACCTCATAAAACGACCACATTCCGATAGAGGCACCCGTCACGTGCGGACGTGCTCATCGTCCACTCGATCGCCCGGCCTTTGTTCGCCCGGCTTTTGTTAGCCCGGCCATTGTTCGCGCGGCCTGTGTTCGTGGTACATCTGCCGACTAAGTGCTCTTTCTGGAAGTTTTTATTTGTTTTGTTTCCTTTTGTTGTTTCTGTGTTCGTGGTACATCTGCCGACAAAGTGGTTTCCTGCAAGTATTTATTTGTTTTGTTTCTTTTCGTAATTTCTGTTTTGTTGTGCTTTTTCTTTGTCCTGTAGTAATCGCGCCGCATTGCCACCTGTGTTCAATAGAACCGCTCAGGTCCGAGAAGTTGGGGCCTCGCCGCAAGGCGAGTGTTTTCAAGACCCGGGGCCGCCCCACCTGGGTACTCAGCGATCATGGACGCTGTATTCGCGGAATTCCTCCGACTTCGCCACCCACAGCTCGCCTCGGAGTTTTTGGCCTTCAAGGCCAATCACACTGCGAGCCCTCTCGAGGACTCCGCCGCGCTCGCTGCTCCTGCGTCGCCTGTACCTGCGTGCAGAGCTTCTGCATTGAGCACCGCAGCCTCTGTCGTGCCTGCCGCTCCCGTGTCGCCTATACTGGCGAGAAAAGCTGCTGCGTCGTCCGCCGTGACCATCGTTTCAGCTGAGCGATCATCCGCGGCCTCCGTCGCGCCCTCTAAAACACCTACACTTGCTCGTAGGTCGCCTGCACCCGCCTCCTCGTGCTCCGACTCTGACTCGGACATGGAGGTCGACCTCGCCCCCGCCTCATCGACGGATGGATTCACCCTGGTACAGAAGGGTAAGAAGCGTGCCGCGGAGTCTCGAGCTCCCGCGGCCGCTAAAATTAGCAAAGCCGTGAACGCGTCGCGCCCCCGCCCTCAGACTCCCGTTGCGCCCCCAGCCCGTGCCACTCCGTCGCCGCGTCCGGTGGCACAAAATAAAACCCAGACCCCTCCCCCGGTTATCCTTCAGGAGAAGGCAGCTTGGGATCGAGTTTGCCTGGCCCTTAAGGCCAAAAATATAAATTTCACGAATGCCCGTAACCTCGCGAACGGCATTCAAATTAAGGTTCAAACACCCGACGACCATAGGGCCCTCTCTGCTTACCTCCGTAAGGAGCGTATAAGTTTCCATACGTATACGCTCCAGGAGGAGCGCGAACTCCGCGTTGTAATACGCGGAATCCCTAAAGAGTTAGATGTAGAGCTCGTAAAAGCCGACCTGTTAGAACAAGGCCTACCAGTGAATTCTGTGCACCGTATGCACACCGGTCGCGGTAGGGAGCCATATAATATGGTTCTAGTCGCTCTCCAGCCTACCCCCGAGGGTAAGAAAATCTTTAACACACAGACCGTCTGTAGGCTCTCTGGTATCGCTGTCGAAGCCCCCCATAAAAAAGGCACTCCTAGCCAGTGCCATAACTGTCAATTGTACGGGCACTCTTCCCGTAACTGTCACGCGCGCCCCCGATGTGTTAAGTGTTTGGGCGATCACGCCACGGCCCTCTGCGCTTGCGACCAAAAAACCGCGACGGAACCGCCTAGCTGCGTCCTGTGTCGAACACAGGGTCACCCCGCGAATTACCGTGGTTGCCCCCGAGCCCCTAAAATAAATCGCCGCGTCGCCCGCCAAAACCGCCTCCGAGCTTCCGGCCCAGACATCAAAGCCTCGGCACCCTCTGCGTCGCAGGCTAAGCCAGCGTTCGTTCCGGCGGCGGTGCCCAGTGTCTCGGCCTGGGCAAAACCGCTGCCGTACACGAACACGGCTACAACTCCCTCCTCCGCGATTCGTCCAGCCCCCGCGACTCGTCCCTCTCCCGCGACTTGCCCTCCGACCGCGTCCGACAATCTCGCTTTAGCGATCGACTTCTTTCAGTCGATCAACTTTGAGCGCGTTAACGCTTTGGGCGACGCCATTCGCGCTGCCTCCACTGCACAACACTTTATCGCCGTTGTGCAGGAATACGCCGACGTATACGCGTCATTAAATACGTACGTCCTCCCCTCACTCCGCCGGTAATCAATGGCGTATATAAGTAGAATAAAGCCCCTATCCGTAACGATAGGATTTTTTAACGCTTACGGTCTCGCAAATCAACGTGATCAGGTTACTGACTTTTTGCGTGACCACCAAATTGATATCTTTTTAGTGCAGGAGACCCTACTTAAGCCCGCGCGCCGTGACCCTAAAATCGCGAACTATAACATGGTCAGGAACGACAGGCTCTCTGCCCGTGGTGGTGGTACCGTCATTTACTATAGAAGAGCCCTGCATTGCGTCCCGCTCGATCCTCCCGCGCTCGCTAATATCGAAGCATCAGTGTGCCGAATCTCACTGACGGGACACGCGCCGATCGTTATCGCGTCCGTTTATCTTCCACCGGATAAGATCGTTCTAAGCAGTGATATCGAGGCGCTGCTCGGTATGGGGAGCTCTGTCATTCTGGCGGGCGACCTAAATTGTAAACACATCAGGTGGAACTCACACACCACAACCCCGAATGGCAGGCGGCTTGACGCGTTAGTCGATGATCTCGCCTTCGATATCGTCGCTCCGCTAACCCCGACTCACTACCCGCTAAATATCGCGCATCGCCCGGATATACTCGACATAGCGTTATTAAAAAACGTAACTCTGCGCTTACACTCGATCGAAGTAGTTTCAGAGTTAGATTCAGACCACCGTCCCGTCGTTATGAAGCTCGGTCGCGCTCCCGATTCCGTTCCCGTCACGAGGACTGTGGTGGATTGGCACACGCTGGGCATCAGCCTGGCTGAATCTGATCCACCATCGCTCCCGTTTAACCCGGACTCTATCCCGTCTCCTCAGGATACCGCTGAAGCCATAGACATCTTAACGTCACACATCACCTCGACATTAGATAGGTCATCGAAACAAGTTGTAGCGGAGGACTTCCTTCACCGTTTCAAATTGTCCGACGATATTAGGGAACTCCTTAGAGCTAAGAACGCCTCGATACGCGCCTACGACAGGTATCCTACCGCGGAAAATCGTATTCGAATGCGTGCCCTACAACGCGACGTAAAGTCTCGCATCGCCGAAGTCCGAGATGCCAGATGGTCTGATTTCTTAGAAGGACTCGCGCCCTCCCAAAGGTCTTACTACCGCTTAGCTCGTACTCTCAAATCGGATACGGTAGTAACTATGCCCCCCTCGTAGGCCCCTCAGGCCGACTCGCGGCGTTCGATGATGACGAAAAAGCAGAGCTGCTGGCCGATACATTGCAAACCCAGTGCACGCCCAGCACTCAATCCGTGGACCCTGTTCATGTAGAATTAGTAGACAGTGAGGTAGAACGCAGAGCCTCCTTGCCACCATCGGATGCGTTACCGCCCGTCACCCCGATAGAAGTTAAAGACTTGATCAAAGACCTACGTCCTCGCAAGGCTCCCGGTTCCGACTGTATATCTAACCGCGTTATTAAACTTCTACCCGTCCAACTCATCGTGATGTTGGCATCTATTTTCAATGCCGCTATGGCGAACTGTATCTTTCCCGCGGTGTGGAAAGAAGCGGACGTTATCGGCATACATAAACCCGGTAAACCAAAAAATCATCCGACGAGCTACCGCCCGATTAGCCTCCTCATGTCTCTAGGCAAACTGTATGAGGGTCTGCTCTACAAACGCCTCAGAGACTTCGTCTCATCCAAGGGCATTCTTATCGATGAACAATTCGGATTCCGTACAAATCACTCATGCGTTCAACAGGTGCACCGCCTCACGGAGCACATTCTTGTGGGGCTTAACCGACCAAAACCGTTATACACGGGAGCTCTCTTCTTCGACGTCGCAAAAGCGTTCGACAAAGTCTGGCACAATGGTTTGATTTTCAAACTATTCAACATGGGCGTGCCGGATAGTCTCGTGCTCATCATACGGGACTTCTTGTCGAACCGCTCTTTTCGATATCGAGTCGAGGGAACCCGCTCCTCCCCACGACCTCTCACAGCTGGAGTCCCGCAAGGCTCTGTCCTCTCACCCCTCCTATTTAGCTTATTCGTCAACGATATTCCCCGGTCGCCGCCGACCCATTTAGCTTTATTCGCCGATGACACGACTGTTTACTATTCTAGTAGAAATAAGTCCCTAATCGCGAAAAAGCTTCAGAGCGCAGCCCTAGCCCTAGGACAGTGGTTCCGAAAATGGCGCATAGACATCAACCCAGCGAAAAGTACTGCGGTGCTATTTCAGAGGGGAAGCTCCACACGGATTTCCTCCCGGATTAGGAGGAGGAATCTCACACCCCCGATTACTCTCTTTAGACAACCCATACCCTGGGCCAGGAAGGTCAAGTACCTGGGCGTTACCCTGGATGCATCGATGACATTCCGCCCGCATATAAAATCAGTCCGTGACCGTGCCGCGTTTATTCTCGGTAGACTCTACCCCATGATCTGTAAGCGGAGTAAAATGTCCCTTCGGAACAAGGTGACACTTTACAAAACTTGCATAAGGCCCGTCATGACTTACGCGAGTGTGGTGTTCGCTCACGCGGCCCGCACACACATAGACACCCTCCAATCCCTACAATCCCGCTTTTGCAGGTTAGCTGTCGGGGCTCCGTGGTTCGTGAGGAACGTTGACCTACACGACGACCTGGGCCTCGAATCAATTCGGAAATACATGAAGTCAACGTCGGAACGATACTTCGATAAGGCTATGCGTCATGATAATCGCCTTATCGTTGCCGCCGCTGACTACTCCCCGAATCCTGATCATGCAGGAGCCAGTCACCGTCGACGCCCTAGACACGTCCTTACGGATCCATCAGATCCAATAACCTTTGCATTAGATGCCTTCAGCTCTAATACTAGGGGCAGGCTTAGGGACCCCGGTAACCGTACTCGTCGAACTCGACAAAGAGGTCGACGTGCAACCTAACCCATGCATCAGCCCGCTGAGTTTCTCGCCGGATCTTCTCAGCGGGTCGCGATTCCGATCCGGTAGTAGATTCATTCGCGAAACAATTGCTCTTGAGTTGTTAGGTCTCCTTCGGAGGCGCTCGGGCAGTTGTTAGCAAATCCCACCCCTCTTGGCTGAGCCTTTGCTCGCCCACCTGTCCTGGTGAAACTGGAAAGGCCTTCGGGCCACCAGTAAACTTTCAATCATAAAAAAAAAAAAAAAAAAAAAAAAAAAAAAAAAAAAAAAACGACCACATTTAACTAATATTTCGGAGAATTAGATCTGTTAGAACGACCGGCTAAGCTGTATTGTAAACAATTTGAATAGGTATCCACATTTGTCTTCAATGGCTTTTAAAATCAGGAAAGAAAACAATACGATTTATTGTAGTGTAGGGTCTTTTCTAATTCTTAGAAACAAAACACGTGCATGCGGTAGTCAAAGCCCGCTTCTTCATATCTTTTCAGTTATTTTGTTACTTATCTATACACAAGACGCACCAAAACTTTGTGGAGTTATTCGTGAAACTTTCAAAATGTCGCAAAGAAAAATAAAACAAATTAATATTGAAGAAAAATCGCGTATTATATAAATATATTTTTCCAATAATTCCCTATCGATTTGTTTGTACTTGCACGATACACATTAAACATCACCGGTTGTTACGACTATCGGTTTTTACGACTGAATATGAGCAGTCCCTTCGATGTCGTTATAACAGATTTTGACTGTATTAACATGAACATTCGAGTTTTATTTCACAATTAATTTATAACTTATTTATTATTTACTATTTATTATTTACTGGTGGTAGGGCCTCTTGTGAGTCCGCACGGGTAGGTACCACCGCCCCGCCTATTTCTGCCGTGAAGCAGTAATGCGTTTCGGCTTGAAGGGTGGGGCAGCCGTTGTGACTATACTGAGACTTTAGAACTATATCTCAGTATAGTCACAACGCATTTACGTTGTAGATGTCTATGGGCTCCAGTAATCACTTAACACCAGGTGGGATGTGAGCTCGTCCACACATCCAAGCAATAAAAACAATTAAAAAAAAATTGTATCTGCTATTTAAAATAAAATAAAAACCACGTATACTATAATATATACTGAACGCCTATGTATATAAATATCATTTATAGTTTATTTATTTAGGGATAATAATATATAGATCTTATTTTGTATCGGAATCAGAAACGCTTTCCTTGTTTGTTAATTTTAGGATTTTATATCAATTTATATTTATGATTTTTAATACGCAATTGTATTTAATACAGACAATATGTTCTACATACCCTCTTAAATGTTCACAATATTTACAATTTTAAGAACGGAACAATTCAGATATCACAGATTCAAATTCAAACGCTTATCACCGACATTGTTGTTTTGATGTCATTATTACACTGCTAGATCTTAGATAGATCTTATTGATACAATTTACAAATGGATTTTTTTTATCTACGATAATCTATTCGGGCAGTACTTCTGGCGTCTTACGACCACTTACTGAACGATAATATAGATGTATGACAATTATTAGTTGTCGATGGCATATCGATAAGATATCACACGATTTACACGACGCTATAGGCTTGTAGTGATATGGTTTGAGTGGAATATGATATGGGTATGACGTAAAGTGACTTCAATGACTATAAATACATCCTGTCGAATCATTTCAAACTTTTTTCAAACGAAATACTTGCTTAAATCATGTTCGCGAATAATTTACTACGATAAGGAATAATATCGTGAAATAAAAATCGAAAGGGCATAATTTAATTCGGGTGATTACTATGAAATTGAGAAACATACTTCATATCGACGGAAGAAAGTAAAATTTTTGTAACTGAAAAAACCAACTTGACGTCGCATACGGGTGGCGCATTCACATCGCAGATGTCTATGGGCTCCAGTAACCACTTAACAGCATGTGGGCTGTGAGCTCGTCCACTCATCTAAGTAATAAAAAAAAACACCAGAGCTATAAAACTCTTCCAAAAATTTATAACTCATATTATATCTATAAAGATAGAAAGTTGAAAATTGGTATGGTGTGGTATCTGAAACTTATTTGATTATATTAATTTAAATACATCGATTTATATAAAGTTGGTATAAAGTTGGAATTTTCAAGATACGACATTTTCGTTTTCGTCCGTCGATATCTCAACGTCGATACAGACATTCAAGGTGCGATGTCCAGTAACCACTTAAGACCAGAAGGGCCAGCTTGAAGTCATTCCAGACTACAAAAATATTGATACTCAATAGGTTTATGATTCCTTGCAAACTAATTTGTATATTTAATTCACATTCATTTTTGTGGGCGGTTCTCCCGATAAATGACGTCAGATTAATGTGGATGTGAGTTGTATGCATATTAGGTACCAAAGTAGATATGAATATTCATCATTCGTATCAAATAATAAAACGTTCAATACCACTAAAATAAATTACAAATTTTATTACTTTTAGTATTCCCACGGCCCTGTTTGTTTGTGATAGAGTGTGAGTAATGTGACGTCACAGAAAGGTAATGTTAACCATTCGCCATAGTAAAAGTTTTTTTTTTGCCGTCATAAACAGAAACTGCACAGGAAACAGATTATTTTAGGATTTTGGCACAAGACATCGTTTCTCATTACCGTTTTCTCCGTCATTCACCAAGGAAACTTATATAATTCGATTTGCGTTTTAAAATCTGACACACCCACTTATTATCTGACACGAAACGATCTCCTGAAAAATATTTGCGAAAAATTCTATTTTAAGGACGCTCTCTTCAGATTTACGTGTTTATTTCAATGTATTCTAAAATACAAACTGCAAATAGAGCCTTTAAAATACTTAAACTTAACACTGATAAAATTTAATCACACTCTTAGTATTATTAAATTCACTCATTTGTCGTTTGTGATAAAATTTCTACACGGAGTCCTTGGCGAAGAGTTAATTTTATGTCAAGATGTATTTAACATTTTTAAAAGATTTAAAAAGAAAGATATTTGCTTGGCATATTTTTTGTAGCGTGTTTATATCAGATTTCAATTTTCAATTTTACCAGGCATTGTATCGAATTTGTCACTAACATTTTCAGATGTCACCAGTTTATTGTTCAATACAATTCTGACGTAGAGGAAGCGGTAGACCTAAGAAAAAATGGACGGATTGCGTGAAAGACGATATGTGTAAGAGGGGAGTGAGCGAAGAAATTGTATATGATAGGGAAGTATGGAAGGAGAAAACTGGGAGACTGGGGGAAGGGCAGGAGAATGATGACAATTCTGACTTCAACCTTGGATGACCTTCGAAGTTGGATGACATCATTCACGTTGTAATGTCTATGGGCTCCAGTAAACACTCAACAACACGGAGGTCACAATTAAAAAAAAATATTTCTAATACAACAAGCCTTGCGATTTGTTTTTAATTTATCATCTGCATCGTAAACTCGAAGTAATGAAAACAAAAAAGAACAAATATTATTTATTTGTTGTCTAAATCTTGACAAAAGAAACAAAAAGATCTTAGATAAAATAAATACTCACAGAATAACGCGAACAAAAGAAGTAACTACATTGATACTCGATGCCTTCGAGAAAAACGGAAAAATTCGAAAATGTAATGTAATTTACTTTTGAGGGCTTCTTATTACGTACTAGTGATCCCCGCAGTAGTCGAAATTCGACTTTAATCAATTGAAATTTTATGTTTAAACATTATTATGGTTTTATTGTCAAATACTATTATACTTATTTAATATAATCACAGATTTCGCCAAAACTACACTACACATAAATAATAATAAAGACAAACAATATTCATCTATTCTCAATTTAAACACAGACTTTAAACACTAACAAAAGTTTGACAATTGACAATAAACAAAGAGTATATTTATATATATCTGTTGTGTCAAATACATGGTAGTGTGTGTAATGTTTTCTTTATTGATTTAATGTATCTTTTATGCATTATTTAAAAAAAATATTAGCATTGTGCACTTTTTCTCTATACTCTCTATAATAAGTGTGGACAGTTTCATACTCCTCCGTCCGCGCAATTTTCGTAAAAAAGGATACAAAGTTTTTCCTTCACGTATTAATATATAGACAACAATAATAGCGCACGTGATGGTCACGTGTGAAAACTGAAATATCCGCCTAATTCCACATTTAGCTGTTTGGCAACGTAACCGGGTACAGAGCTTTTACGGAATGTGTGTTGGCTCGTATTTGAAGATTTAAAAAAGGCAGAATTCACGCGATCTGTGTATTTAAAACGATCTTCAATTTCTTCGTTATTACGATTGACGCTTACAAATGAAGAAATGGTTAGTTTAAATGTTTTTTCCTAATAATGTTTTTTTTTAATACAGATGGGCAAATTATCTTCGAAATCCACTGGTTTTAGTCAGTAACGTGTGATAAGACTCTGCTGAGGTTCAAATCTTGCTGCGGGTGCCAATTTTTCTGATGAAATACGTAGTTTAAATATATTCACCCTTGAAAACAAAACCCTTAAAATTGTGATATCCGTAGTTACGATACAATAAGCCTCAAGTCTTAAGGTGGATTTAGACATTCATGACGTGATGCGGTCTCCCGCCTACGGTCTTTTCTGAGAGCTATAACATGTCCTTCTTCAAACGAGTCTTGTGGAGAGTACTGAGCGGTAGGTAGCAGGTTGGCTCTGCCCTTGGCATTGCTGACGTCCATGGGCGACGGTAACCATTCACCATCAGGTGGGCCGTAAGCTAGATTGTCTACAGGGGCAATAAAAAAAAGTACTAGGTGGACCGTGAATTTTTTTTATTGCTTAGATGGGTGGACGAGCTCACAGCCCACCTTGTTACCACTGTTAAGTGGTTACTGGGGCCCATAGACATCTACAACGTAAATGCGCCACCCACCTTGAGATATAAGTTCTAAGGTCTCAGTATAGTTACAACGGCTGCCTCACCCTTCAAGCCGAAACGCATTATTGCTTCACGGCAGAAATAGGCAGGGCGGTGGTACCTATCCGTGCGGACTCACAAGCGATCCTACCACCAGTAATTACGCAAATTATAATGGTGCGGGTTTGATTTTTATTACACGATGTTATTCCTTCACCGTGGAAGTCAATCGTGAACATTTGTCAAGTGCGTATTTCATTAGAAAAATTGGTACCCGCCTGCGGGATTCGGACACCTTTGCATCGCCAGTTACGACTGCACCGGACGTCTTATCCTTTAGGCCACGACGACTTTCCCCTCACCCATCAATACATTAAAAAAACTGAATTATCATCACTTGGCGATTAAATTATTATGTTAGAATCGTTAGGAAGTAATTACGGATAAAAACTGCTGGATACAAGTCAAGTTTCGAACAATATGTCATTCATCACGTACAGACTTGGCCATGGTTCCTGATGCCGAAACATTGTAAATGCAAACAAAGACAAAACTGCTAAGTACCTCTTCTCCTATTGCTATAAAGCTAGATATTAATGGTATAAATTAGAAAAAAAAGGGAAACAGTAGTAACAATGGAATATGAGGAATTTTTCGAAAGGATCCCTCTATCTCCTTTTTATCATCACACCTCCCGCCACCGTAGCAGAGTTTGATAGTTTTTCCAGAGACCTTTTTTGCCGCGTACCATCCAGCTTTGGAATGAGTTCTCTTCTACGGTGTTTCCCGAGCGCTGTGACATGTCCTTTTTCAAACGAGGCTCGTGGAGGTTTTTTTTAATTTTTTTCTACCTAAGCTGATAGCCTTGAGAGGCTACGTAACCCTAACGTGTAGTTGAGCTCTCGGGGCTCAATCCAGGAGGCGGTGCTAACACTGGCCCTAGCAAGAGCAGTGCTTCACAGAATCTAACACCGGATCGGAAACGCGACCCACTGAGAAGTTCCGCCGAGAAACTCAGTGGGCTGTCTCTATGGGTTAGTTTAATTGCCGAACCCTTTGTTGCATGTGACGGGTTTGACGGGAGCGGTGACCGGTATTTCAGGTGCCCAAAAGCACCATTACTTGATCGGGAGGATCCGAAATGAGGGTACTAGAGAGTAGAAAGTGGCTTGACTCTGCCCTGGAATTGCTGACGTCCCTAAGCGGCGGTTTCATTTACAACGGTAACGACCAAACAAAAAAGAAAATAAGCACAGATCTTAAAGTGTTAGCTGTCACCGACTTTCCACTACTAAGATTTATATCACAATGAAAAACAATGTTAGTTTACCGAGCATAATTTTGTTAATACTGTTCTATATTTCTTGAAGCTACAATCTCAAGCGCAAATAAGCAAGAGTCCGTTGACCTAAGTGTCAGCTGTTTTTGACTGTGCTGTATCGCGATCAGAGCGGTTTGTTTTAACGTTATCGCTCAAGGGATTAGGGCATTAATTGTCACCTAACGGTAATTTCAGTTTCGTGATAATCCGTTGATACCGCAAACACGTATTGTTGGGGCGATCCTCCGAGTTCCAAGGGTTCGGCGATTAAACTAACCCATAGACACTGCCCACTGAGTTTCTCGGCGGATCTTCTCAATGGGTCGCGTTTTCGATCCGGTGGTAGATTTTGCGAAGCACTGCCTTTTTTGGGGCCAGTGTTAGCAACACTCCGGTTTGAGCCCCGTTAGCTCACCTACCCGTCAAGGAAATGCTGAAATAGCCTCATAAGGCTATCGGCATAGGTAAGAAAAAAAAAGATCGAATATTAATTAGTTCGTTTGCAACAAGGAAAACTTTAAATTGAATAATTCATCTATACTTCTGTCAGGGTAATGGGGTCTACCACAGGAGATCTGTCCAGTGCTCTATTCAGGGTGTACGGCGATCCAACGATTTATATTTTTAATCGGTTGTATAAAAAAAAATTTAATTCATTTAGTTGTCCTCACGATGAAAAGATTCACTGATTATATTGCGATGCCTTCAGTTTCATGAACATTACAGATTTATTAAAAAGTAGATCACGGGTGTTGTTATATTAATATGCATTCTCCACCATTGTTCTTTTATTTATTACCTTGTGGTGGTAGCCATCATACAACACAAGATATTTGACAAGTGCCTGAATCTCGCTTACGACATTTTCAAGACAAGCTTGCAAGCTTACAAGTTCCGAACAATAACATTCGGACCGTCGGTCCACCGAGCAATATCACCCGCTCTGTAGGAGATCTTCTCTTTATCGTATACCTAAACCTTAACCGGCGAACGAGTATATATCCCAGTTGATAGTGAGTGGTGACCGATGCACAAGGACATCGGGAAAATTGAGGGCGACTTGTGCACTGATTTCTCTAATCCTCGTTTGGAGAAGAATATTTCATAGTGTCCAGGACGTACTGTCGAGGGTAGATCATGCCAGAGCCGGATGGGACGTGGTCAAAAATATCTCTAAACACGAACTATGGATGCGTAGCTCATTGTTTCCAGGTTTTTTATTGCTTAGATGGGTGGACGAGCTCACGGCCCACCTGGTGTTAAGTGGTTACCATAGACATCTACAACGTAAGACCATAAAGACTGGTAAGTCCGTAGTAAGACTATAGACATCTACAACGTAAATGCCGCCACCCACCTTGAAATAGGTATAAGTTCTAACCTCTCAGTTCAGTACAACAACTGCCCCATTTTTCAAACCGAAACGCATTACTGCTTTACGGCAGAAATAGGCAGGATACCTATCCGTGCGGACTCACAAGACGTCCTACCACCAGTAATGTAGTATGGAGGAACTCCGTTCCGATGGCGAGTAGTCTAATAGGCAGTCGTAGCCGCCATAAGGGGCACCATGAACGTCTTCTCATGTTCCGAGCAAACACAAGCACACGTGATGCGAATGAGCTAAAATATTCCAGGAAAGTGCCAGGCAAACGATACAATGTTTGATGAAGGTGAAGGGTACTCGGCTTAGAGCCAATTCGACTGCGCTTTTCACGGCGCCAGAAATGTACTCCGATCGTTCGGTCGACAACCCGCCTAAACGTCAGAAGACCAGCTGCGACCGTGGGCGGTGACGGAAACTCATATTACTTAAAACAAATCGCAGATCGCAGTTTGGATGGTATCCACATTACCAAAAGGAAAATCATATTTGTAAATTTAAAATAATATGTTGTGACATTTTAAAATTAATTGTGAAATTTATAAAAATAGATTCTGAACCATACTCGCTATTAAATTAGGCGAAATAAGACGCGAATATTGACATGTCGGATAATTTGTTTGAATTGATTGAAAATTAAATAGGTAATTTTACGTAAGATCGTGTTAGGCTACAAAAAAGTGTATCAATTCTAATCTATTTGTCAGCTGATCTGCTTAGAACTGAGTCACCCTTTGAATAATCGAAATTCCAAAAAGGAATATATACATCTACTGTTTGTTTTTGAATCTGAAAGAATACTGGATAATACTTTTATTATATATACTATTTTTTATTTTATTATATATAAACTATTGTAGGAACACAATTTGCGGATAACGATATGTAAATTACAATTTAGTCACTGTTGACAATTGTTTAACAATAGTTATAATGAGTTGACACGACACTTATTCAAAATAGAATTTATTTAAATTTTTAGTTTACTCTTCACTAAAAAGGTTATAAATAGCGTTCATAACTCTTTATTATCTGTGCACGACTGTATAGGACAAAATTAATAATCGTAGTAACGAGCAAATTTACATGCTATTTACAGTATTGTCTTTGCAGTATCCAAATAGCGAAATTTAATTATCACAGCTGTTGGTTATTTAGTGAAGGTCACTGACATGCTATCGTTTAATGAGACCACGTAAACAAACCGAAATTGTCGATGAATTTAATGTATCCAATCATAGCTGGGACTGCATGTTTATTTATCTAAAAGCGTAACAATGTTTAAATATCATAAATTCATATCGCCACGCTGTCATTACTTGATTGTGATTCACAAATGTACTATTCTTTTTTTTTTATATTATTTATTTTGCATTAAAAATTATGTGCTTTGTTTTAACTGTGAAGCACACATACATCTGCTGCATATTAAATAAATAATTTGGAAAAATCAACAAAATAAAAGTTACTCACTTCTCTTCCGTCATTGTTATCACAGTTCGTCCGTTCAGTTATTGTATCAAACGTATGTAAATTATCACTAAATGGTGATGCACTTGAGAACTATCACTGCATGATGACTGACTTGTTCGCGACTAATATTTGGTGTAAACGAATTTTCCGCAAAACGCGTTTGCTCCCCACAAGGGTTAGTTGCGAACTGGCTTCGCGCAGAGTTTTCATTGGAATATATTTTCTTTGAGATATAAACTAGGTACAGAGCTGCTAAGTGATGTTGGGATTCTTACGTTCAAAGACTAAATATTGTCCAAATGCATCCAAGGATAAGAGATTTTTAGCTTCTATATACTCACCATAGTAAACAGTTTCGCCTCGCCTTATTCACACCTTTCCTTTAACTTTAATCGAAATCGAAGATTGAAAAATCTATAAAATAATATGTTTATGATCACAATTTTTTAAATCTGTTTTATTAAGTACTTTGAACAAACACGTCAATTTACCCGGAGATGTGTTAACTACAATCTAAATAAACAAGTAACTACTAAAAATCCTCTCAGATGTGGGTACTTTAGGATTCTTTTGATTCGGATGGTGGGTAAAAATTAAATAACAAAAAGTATACCGCCAAAAGGTGCGAAATAGATAGTGAGATGTCTCCACTATTCCAAAGGACCACCTAAAAATACGAAAAGCTACGACAATCGTTTGTACCAACGTCGAAGCGATTTATACAAAAGAGATCCTTTAATGGCATTTATATTTTTAGTGAGCGAACTCACAGCCCACCCGGTGTTAAGTGGTTACCACAGTCTTTTGACATCACAACACCTATGTCAATGCCCACTCCTATCTTGAGATATGAGATCTAAGTTTATGGCTGCCACTCCCGTCAAACTGGAACGCATTAGTACCTACTTCGCAGCAGATATAGGGAACCCGGGTTTACAAGACGCCATACCGACAGTAAATTCGTGCTGTGAATAAAATATTTAACACAATTCGACAGGAAACGACCCTGTTACTACAGTTGATTGATATTAACCGGTAAATCATCATAACATAAAAACCAACAAATCGATATGTGCTTAGTAACATATGATGTCAATAATTTGAACTAACAATGTATTATTGTGAATAATATTATGAATTGTGATAATAGCAGCATCTCAGACCCTTTTTAAATTAGGCTGTACGTATCATTTCATTGCGTTCGCACGTCATGTACCCCGTTGTCGACGTCGCCCTAAACATGTCATTACGGATCCTCCCGATCCATTAACGGTGCTTTCAAGTATCACAAGCACCGGTCACCGTCTTCGTCGAACCCGTCGCTTGCGACGAAGGGCTCGACGAGTGAATTAACCCATAGACACAGCCCACTGAGTTTCTCGCCGGATTTTCTTTCTTTCAGTGGGTCGCGTTTCCGATCCAGTGGTAGATTCTGCGAAGCGCTGCTATGGCTAGGGCCAGTGTTAGCAACACTCCCGGTCTAAGCCCAGTGAGCTCACCTACACGTCAAGGAGAAGCTTAAATAGCCTCTCAAGGCTATCAGCAAAGGTAGAAAAAAAGTACCTCGTTGAATTGTAGCATTGTACTATCGTCGGCACCTCAAGGAATGCTTTGGCACCGTGTACGGACGACAGCTTGCGACCGAGTAGTTTGTTTCAGCAAATGTGTTTTTCTAACGTTTACCGAACGCCATAGAGAAGGCTGTACATTGAAAATAAGCATTAGGCATAGGTATTGAAGGCACTGTCTGAGAATCATGTAACTTACATTGGCTCGCTCAGAGTGACGTAGCTCGAGGCTTATGCTCAGCAGTCTTTAGACTGTGATTGAAAATCAATTTTAATTTTGATATTGGGTTGGAAATGGACTGTCAGTTAGAGCACCTAAGGATCGTTTTTATAATCGATTTTATCGGAATATCAATTCGAAAATCTTGGTAAATAGTAAGTCAGTGTACTCATGTCTGCTCATGTCAAACGTTCTGACTGGCTGAGATCATATCCTTCGGCAGACATAAATTTTCCTTACTAAAATACGTCAGAGGTACGTCCACCAAAGAATTTTTTTTTTGTCGGTTTTATTATACTCTTTTTTTTCTTCTTATTCTCAATAGCGTCACTCTTGACAGAGTGGTTGTGATGGACAGACGTGACGTGTCTCAGGATGTCCCGTCGTCACATCACTCTTGCGTGTTATTAATGCAACCTATAAATATGAAAGCTTGAATAACGTCAATGCCATTCCTGTTTTGTAACTGCTAAATTTCAGAAACAACACCATAAACTAATAGTAGTTTCACTTCACTTCAATCCGTGACACTTCACTCTGTTTAAAACTGCTCTAATCATATCATTTCCATTTCCTACACTAGCGCTAATTCGGTGAGACTCCCAACAATAATTTGCTGTTTACAGGTGGATACTTTTTCGACCTGTCCCTTATACAAGATGGTACTCCTTACCTCTACCCACCATTGTTTTATAACATCGAAAATGACACGTATGTACATACTATAAGATCATGTAGAGGGGACAACCAGACATTTGAATCTACATTTTTAACCACTATTTGATTTCATTAGTTAATTGTATACTAAATATTGAGCATTCGAACGATTAGCACTTACTTCTGAATTCATGTAAAATTGGAACATCATGAATTCAATATTAGCGTTCAATAGACAAACTATCTTAAGTACGTTTTAAATTATTTTCCGATATTTTTTAAAAAACGTCTTTAAAAACGAATCCCGCTATATGCATTATTGGGTTTGTAAATTTCTTTTTAAACATGACCTATCTAATCTACGACAGATTAGGTTAGACTTTTTTTTATTGCTTAGATGGGTGGACGAGCTCACAGTCCACCTGGTGTTAAGTGGTTACTGGAACCCATAGGCATCTATAACGTAAATGCGCCACCTACCTTGAGATATAAGTTCTAAGGACTCAAGCATAGTTATAACGGCCATCCCACCCTTTAAATCGAAACGCATTACTGCTACACGGCAGAAATAGGCAGGGTGATAGTACCTATCCGTGCGGACTCACAAGAGGTCCTACCACAAGTGATCACGCAAATTATAACTTTGCGGGTTTTATTTTTATTACACGATGTTATTCCTTCAACGTGGAAGTCAATCGTGAACATTTGTTGAGTATGTATTTCATTAGAAAAGTTGGTACCCGCCTGGGATTCGAACACCGGTGCATCGCTCAATACGAATGCACCGGACGTCTTATCCTTTAGGCCACGACGACTTCACAAGCTTCACAAGCTTGGATATGTTAAATACAGAAGCTGATATTCGGGATCTTGGTGTGTATTATATGTTATTGTTGATCGTCTTCAAAAAAAGTAGCAGGTTATAAAATAGATTATTTTATTTGTGTGTTACGTCAGAACTTTTCCAGAAGAACTTTTTCGATTCTCATGATTCTTTCGTTGCTTGAAATATTGGTTCTCAAGTGACCCCTTTTATTTTATTAAGATCTGACCAGTAATTTTTTAATTCTTCTTTTTATTTAATTTGTTTATTTAATTGACTTAAATTACATTGACGATAATCTATTTTTATTTTGTCGGTTTTCCTTTTTCTAAATACAATATTTCGACACACGAATGTTGAATATGTAATGTTTAACGTTTAATAAATGTAATAGTTGAATAATTCAATATTTTTTTACATACGCTATTTTTTCTACATAAGTCTTTCCCGTGGACGTGTTTGTTGTCTGTCAGAGAAACTGTCATGTGACAATTAACGAATATCTTCTAATTTAATGTATAAAATTTTTGTGACGACTCCAATTCCGACGAAAAGCAGTTAAAGATACGATTTTTGGTATATTGTTCGCTTAGACATCGTAGTTTCAGAAATACCCGTTTTTTATATTTGAATATTTTTTTATTTATATTTATTGCTTAGATGGGTGGACGAGCTCACAGCCCACCTGGTGTTAAGTAGTTACCGGAGCCCATAGACATCCACAACGTAAATGCGCCACCCACCTTGAGATACAAGTTCTAAGGTCTCAAGTATAGTTACAACGGCTGCCCCACCCTTCAAACCGAAACGCATTACTGCTTCACGGCAGAAATAGGCAGGGTGGTGGTACCAACCCGCGCGGACTCACAAGAGGTCCTACCACCAGTAATTACGCAAATTATAATTTTGCGGGTTTCATTTTTAATACACGATGTTATTCCTTCACCGTGGAAGTAAATCGTGAACATTTGTTGAGTACGTATTTCATTAGAAAAATGAGTACCCGCCTGCGGGATTCGAACACCGGTGCATCGCTTCAACACGAATGCACTGGACGTCTTATCCGTTAGCCCACGACGACTACAAAATACATTTTTTTATATTTTCATTTTATGTTATATATATTTATGTATACCCCAACAGACAACCTACTGGACATAGGCCTCCCAAAGCCGCGCCAGAACCATCGATCCCACGATAAGTGTATGTAGCGGATTCCACAGATTTTCAACAAGTCGTCGGTCTACCTCGTGGGAGGCATATATTTATATCTTTCAATATTGCAGTTTCATTGCTATGAACACGTAACAAGTTCATAGACTTCAGTATATTAGATAGTACGTCCGTTCTGCCTAACGTTCCTAAATCTAGGGCAAATCGTTCTCCTCTTAGGGACAAAGTTATTTGTGGAGACGACCATATTTTAATGATAACTTCGTCTCTAGTGTAGCAAGGATTGCAGCAGGAATTCAGATTTTAGTGTCTATGGACTTTATCGGGTGCACTTACAGCTGGAAATATCTGAGAAATAATAAAACACATAGCTGCTTTTTTGTATTTACGATCAAATGTTTCTAACACATCTGAAAATTTTAATATCTTGACTTAAACTATAAGAGAATCATCGCCGTTCGCTATTACAGAATGAGTCCACTAACACTTCGTCCGCTGGATAGATTCCAACTCACAAATCATCTACACATACTTTAGATCACGTTATTCATTAGAATCGCTTTGAAAAATCTAAATGTTATGTAGGGTTGCTTGCTTGACATTGAATTAAGTGGCGAATATTGGATCCTAGCCTGTAATAGAACGTTCCAGTACTCATCTACCGAATTTGAGTCTCTAGCTAAATAATATTTCTAATTTTATTGTCCACCACTTTGCGGAGGAACTAAATGCAATCTTACATTCTTACCTACAATCTATAGATCTTAAACAAATTAGAACTACGGCTTTCCCTGGAAACTTGAACCAGATTATAGAACCTTCTAGTGTGATTGTGGCTGTGTGTCCTGGCTTCATAGCATTTACACTGGCGGTAATGGTGTATCAAAGCGATTTTTTTTGTTGTTATTAAAAGAAGAAAGTAAGAAAACTTTGCTATATGTATAATAATTAAAAAGATTTAGTAAGTTATAAGGACCTAGTAAGTGTTTGTGCTGTTGCTGACATAGTACTCGTAGGTAATCTACGTGTGTATTAAGAGACGATACATTCGTGATTATATTGCATATTAATGCCTATATGCCTATTTACAATCTGGTGTTAAGTGATTACTGGAGCCCATAGACATTTAGAACGTAAATGCGCCACCCACCTTGAGATATAAGTTCTAAGATCTCAGTATAGTTACAACGGCTGCCCCATCCTTCAAACCGAAACGCATTACTGCTTCTCGGTAGAAATAGGCAAGGCAGTGGTACCTACCCGCGCGTACTCACAAGAGGTCCACCAGTAATAATACTCATTTGCAGATACTCGTATGTATAGCAATTTTCATAAACATCAAGACGTTTGAATTGCAGATAGGTTACGTAGTGTTTAGTTAAGCGTCCATACACCCCATAATGTAAGCTTCTCCATATTAGGACATGTATAAGAGTCAATTGTGTGGTGTATGGACAGGCTGTCTTATCCTTCAAACGGAAACGCATCACTAGTACCCAGTAGGAATAGAACTCAACACCGCCAGAGACAAAAACAGATGGTGAAAGTTCGTGCGAGAGAAAGTGATACAGAAGGGTGGTCACGACCCTCAGTAGTGAGGAATACGACCTATGGAGGAGGAGTAATAGGTAATCTGATTTAAAAGTTTTTTTATACTTTTTTTTTGGAAATAGCAATATTTATCCAGAAAAAAGTTCGGGATTATTTTAGTACCGATACTTGAAATATCGATAGTTTTTTTCTTATGTCTTTGTTGCTTATAAGTTTGTCAGATTCTGTCATTATCATCATTTGTCATATGCACGGGTAAATCGGGAAGTTTTGACGCGAGAAAAATCCATAAGCAATGATGAGTTGACCAACACTCCTAACATCACTGCTGGAGTTCTGCAATAACTGACAACGAAGTCCATGGGAGTTGTGGAAGTAATCGAAAAATAATTTACAGCAAAGCACGCTGGTATAAAAAAAAACCTTGCCGATTTCGAAAATAATCTCTCTATGTTTGAACATACGTAAAGTTGAGTAAAAGGTAATCGTAAATTATTCCATTTCAGTTCAACAACGATTAATTTATTTACATAACTCAGCTATTTGTGTCTGCGCTCACAAAAGAGCTCTCGTGACACTTGTGCATTGCATTATATTGTGTATTATCTTTTGTTTGCTCGAGTCTTTAATGTTTTACTGTTCTTGTCTGAACAAAAAGTTTTACTCAATAATTGTGTTATCTGTGGCACCTAAAATGATATGTTCTGGTGCATAGATTATACACTTAATATATTTCTGGTGTGACGATTCAAGTGTAAGACAATAGAGGCTAATACTAGCGAGTATTTATCCTAATCTCTATACATGTACAGATTATAAAATATAATTTAAAAAGAAGTAACGTGGTTTGAAAAAAAATTGTTGATTTTGGTATTAAAATTATCACGATTAAGCGTTTGTAAAATCCCATAATACATTTTATTAATAATCATTTTTAAAATAGTTTTACGTTGAATTACATTTAAATTAAGTTCTAAATTTAAAAAAATATATATTTGCTGAGTAATATGCGTGTGTGACACCTATAAAGTCTTCGTCACATTGTTACATTTTCTTTAAAAAAAAAACGTTTTAAGCTACGATTTATTAAACAAAATTTCTCGTAGAACGCACAGTGATTGCTTCTAGCAACGCACAAAAGATATTTTTGATGTACTCTCGTAAACGGTCGCAGATTCACTTGCGTCAGAGACGTAAGACATTGAAATAGTGACGAAAATAATTTTACACACTTCTTAGATACAACTCGTGTTTTCCCTATGAAGGCGATATAATGCAGATTGATTGGTATTTTATATATGACTACTTGTTTTTATATCTACGAGTCATGTAACTGGCCATCGTTAATCGAAAAGCCCATAAGCTTTTCCAAATACGCCCTCAAACTTTGTTATAATAATGTACTTATTAAGTAAAACAAACCCGGGTTTCGCACTACCGTAGACGTTACCACGACTCTAGGCTGCTCAGTCAGTCCGTGGCTACGAATAAAGTATTCACAAATTGCAAAACGAATAAAGCAATGTTTTAATCCAAAGTATTTACTGACATCAAAGATAAAAATATGTTGATATTTATTTAAAGGCAAATGAGTGAATAAATGTACAATCTATGAGATTATTTGACATTACATATTACAACTAGTTTTTGCCCGCGACTTCGTTCGCGTGAAATAGTTCACAAATAATGCTTTATTTTAGAACAAATTTGGTCAGCATAAAAAACGTTATAGTGAGCCAACCTTAACATATAGACATATACTGTCGCTGACTTTTTTTACATTCATTCTGTCATCATTTTTTACAACAGTTTTGTCATACATTATTTCAGGGAAACTTTAACCGTTTCTGCAGCGCACGCAGCGGAAGCTCTCAGAAAGGCACAAAAAACCCGATTTCCGAAACATTCTTTAATTGGTGCTCCGCTTGTATTGGTCTTAGCGTGATGTTATATGG